>NC_142867.1:54515833-54670416 GCF_051225735.1 Oryctolagus cuniculus | reverse complement strand
AGCCCGTCCCATCCCACATCTGAGTCTTCCAAAGCCCAGCTCAAGGGCTCAACTATAAAGCTTCCCAGGCTCATCCATGGCCAGACTCTCCTTCTGCAGCTCCCAACTATATGGAGGCAGGTGACCCACCCCATCTTCTACAACTTTTTGAAGTTCCCTCAGACTGTTTTTTCCTAAATGTACATACCTAAGATAAAGTTCCATTTATAAATTAGGTAAAACAATAAGAAATAATAAAGCAATTATCACAATATGTTGTCACAAGTTACTTACAACTTAGGAATTATTTCTGGCACTTTCCATCTAATAGTTCCTGACCATGACTGACTGCAGGTGGCAACTGAAACTCTGGACCCACAACTGCAAAGGAATGGTTTCCTCACTAGCACGGACTTGGGGGGCGGGGGGCAACACAGAGACCACAGGTGCTCAGGCCATAGCCAAAGGAGACAAGGTCGTGTTCCCAGGAAGGTGCTGAGATCCTGTGGAGGCCAATGATGCCCTGGGCCAGGGAACGAGAGACAGCGAGGGGCAGACCGCAGAACCCTACAGGCCGTCGGTTTGCCCCAAGGACCCAGAGAAGACTCCTGCAGGATAAGGGACCAAAAAGGATAACAAGGAGGAAAATCAAACTCTGTAAGGCAATTGAGAAGCCACGCTTTCTCCTTGTAACTGCTTCCCCAAACATGCTTTTCAAGTGAGAGAGCACTGGCCCAACGTTCAGCCTTCCTGCAGTTAGCAAGAACTTTAATTAAAAAGTAAATTGCAGCTTGAGTGCACCTGATAATGTGTGCAATGGCCTTGAGCCAATTAAGAAGAGGTTTCCCTTTTATGCTTTCCTGTGCCAGCATGGATTTATTGCTTGGCTTTTAAAGAAAGAAGAAAGAGAAAAAGGAAAAAAGCAACAGGACAGCTCAGTGAGAGACCTCACCTCCAGGAGTCAGGAGGTGAGGGGGGTGTCAGCGTTTCATGTCCCGGACAGGCCTGGGCTTCCTGGGCACAGGACAAATGGGTACTGCCGTCTCCCACCAGCAGCCGCCTTCCCGGGGGATTCCTGCTGCACAAGCAAAGCCAGCGGTGAGAGAAGGAAGGGAAGCTGTCCCCGAACAGCTTCCTAAAATCTGCCTTTGGATGCTTTGTGCCGTCTGCAATCGGAAGGGGCTATGCCAGCAGTGAAGAACTCCATGCTGGGACCAACTGGCTCTCTGGAGATCCAAAAAGGATGGGGCGGCCTCTCTTGGCCCTGACCTCAGGAAGGAAGGAAGGAGGTGAGCACAGCACTTCTGGACAGCCAGGGGAGGACAAGGCCACTTCCGGAACTGCACCCCGCCAGGAGGGCAGCTTGAGTTTCCTGGCCAGTGGCATCTCACAGACCTGCTGGGGCTGGCTGGGAACCGGCTCTGGGCAGATAGATACCACCTCACTGCGGAAAAATGTGAGGTCAGGCACTTGTTTGGCCAAGTGAGGGCGATGGCACAGGAAGCAGCCTGTTCTGCTGCCATGGCGTGGGGCTGCCGGCCAGGAGCCTACTGGGCCTCCCTGTTCTGCCCACAGCTGGCCCTCGTGGGCATCGAGTTAGGGCCCAGCTGTCACCATCTCTCTAGGTCTGTCCAGGGCTTAGAGGTGACAGGCTACTCGGTGGGGCTACATGGCTTGCTCACTTCAGCTGTAATTTCCAGTCTGGGTTTAACCATGCCATGTGTGTCCAAATAAACGCCTCTGTGAACCCCAGTGCACAACACAGATGGGGCAGGGCTGCTGTGGTTGAGGTGGGGGTTGAGTGGGAGTCTTCCCCTCCCCCATTCAACAGGCCCTCAGCCTCTGGAACCCTGCCAAGGGCATGGCAGGGCATAATCAAGCCACGGAGAGTAAGTAGACTGAGGCTGTGGAACTGACATCCAGGGCTCCCTGCAGGGAGGGGCAGTGAAAGAGCAGGTATGATTAAGAATAACTGATAAACTGTCCCTTCCTAAATAAAGTACGGAGCCCACTCCAATATGCTCTACGGCCAGGCCCAGCTCACTCCCAAGCTGCAGGGATTAAGGAAGAGGGCAGCTCTACAGCCACAAGACCAGGGGTCATTCCCACCCCACCCTGTACTGGGCAACTGCATTGTGAGTCCTGTGACCTCTGCCCTTTGATGCTATCCTCCAGAGTGCTACCAGGGAGCCTGCCCTGCAGCCCCCAGCAGCCCCCTGCAGCCCCTGGAGAGCTGTGTCTGAGTCTAGGTGCTGGTGTCCCAAGACAGGCAGGCTTGCTGTGCCCCAGTTGCAGAAGCCTGGGAGACCTCATCTTTCTAAGTTGTTTGAAGACACAGGACAGAAGTACACTGAGGGCTGAGGGTACAGTAGGGCTGGGGTGGGAGCCTGGATGGCACAGTCCATGTGGGTGACTGTAAGTATAAGGCTAGAGCAAGGCCAGTCCAAGAGGCAGGACTCAGTCACTGCTGTCCAAGGTGTCAGATTCAACAGACCCCCACATAGAGGCAGGTCTGGATGTGTGTAATTCCTGCCTCCGGAGGATATCTGCTAGGAGTGTCCACATTCCTCACACCACTGGACGAGCTGCTGATCTCCCTGCTATTTCAGGGATAACAGTGATCCAAGCAGGACCAGGGGCAGAGAGACCTTAGAGGACCTCTCCCTCGCCCTGCAGGGCACTCAACCCCACCCCCCACACACTCCCAGCCTCTGCAGGGCTTGGTCACTCACCACAGTCACACAGGGGCACTGCCGCAGGGTGCAGCTCATCATTAACTCAACAGGGGCTGCCGATTGACTGCCTGACCTCCCTCGGCACCTGCTGCCCCTCCTAGCTAGGCCTGCACACAAAGAGGGAGGTCTCACCCCAGGGGCCTAAAAAGAATGTGTGTGGCTATTTCAGGCTTAGCAGGACGGAGGTCACCAGGCTGGTGGGAGGATGTGTTGATTCCAAATGGGCTGCCACTCTCCATGTGCTGGGAGTCTCTCCTCTTTGGGATGAACTGTACAGTCCCACAGCCATGCATTCAGCACACACATATTAGAAACCTACCAAATGGCAGGCATCCGGCTTTTGGACGAATGAAGGAGAACAGCCCAACTTTCCTACGCCCATGAGGTCTACCATCCCCTGGAGGAGAAAGACAACAGGGAACAAGCATATCGAGGAGTCCTGGGTGCTGGTGGGTACACAGAGAGGAGAGCAGAGGCACCGTGAAACAGTAGCATGCGTCGTCAGTGAAAGCCGCCATGCAAACGCCTCAGCAAAGGGTTGGCAGGTGCAAGGAGGAGACAGGCAAACTAATGGGCATCCAGGGGCCTAAAGAAGCAGAGAAGCAAAGGCCCTGGGGTAGGAACCAGCCTGGTATGTTTGAGGAACACAGTACAAAGCCTCTGGGGCCAGAGCAGAATGGAGAGTTGTAGTGGAGGGGCCCAGGGTATGAGCTGGGCCTCTGTAGGGCTGGTGGGGGTCTGCCTTATCTGCTGTCTGCTCTGCTTTGTATGTCCCCTCCAAAATGCATGTTGAGATTTCATTGTCACTGTCACAGTCATGAGAAACGGGGCACTTAGGAGGTGCGCAGGTCCTCACGAAGGGAGTGGGAAGGACTGGGTCAGTTACTGATGGACTGGGCTGCTGATAAAGGGGCGCTCTAGCCCCGTTTCTCTCAATCCCTTGTTTCCTTGCTCCTCCACCCCAGTACGAGGCAGCAGGAAGGCCCCTGCCAGACACAGGGGCCCTGCCCACAGACTTCCTGCCCCTGGGACGGTGAGAAATCAACGTATTTTCTTTATGAATTACCCAGCCTGTGATATTCTGATGTACAGCAGAAAACAGACAGTGCCCACGTGTTGACCTGTGACCTGTGGTGTTATCTCCTGGGGGAGTCCATTCCCATCCCCAGTGAGATGAAGCTTTGAGAGCTTTGAGAGCCACCGTGATGTTCTCCTTCCTTCGGCCTCAAGACTGTGTGATAGCAAACCCTAGTCAAGGCATCTTTAGTCTCACCCACCACTTTCTCTCTCTCTCTCTAGGACACGGACCACCTGCTAGTCTAGCCAGTGCTGCTCTCTGGTCCTAAAGTGTAAGTGCTATCACAAGGCTTCCTGATGTGGCCAGGATGACCAGCAGGATGTCTGAGGGGCTAAGCCTCACAGCTTAAGGGAAGGAAAACTGCAATAGAAGCCTCTATCCAGTGGGTTAACACTCTGACCTGAGGCACCAGCATCCCATATGGGCACCGGTTTGAGACCCAGCTGCTCCACTTCTGATCCAGCTCTCTGCTATGGCCTGGGAAAGCAGTGGAAGATGGCCCAAGTCCTTGGGCCCCTGCACCCACATGGGAGACCTGGAGGAAGCTCCTAGCTTCGGATAGGCATAGCTCCAGTTGTTGCAGCCATCCGGGGAGTGAACCAGCGGATGGAAGACCTCTTTCTCTCTCTCTCCTTCTCTTTCTGTGTAACTCTGACTTTCAAATAAATAAATAAATCTTTTAAAAAAAAGCCTCTATCCCAACTCCCTATTGATATGAATGTACAACATCTCTCCTTCTCTGTTGCCTTGGGCAGAAACAGCTCTTGCTACGACTCCTGTCCTAGTCCTAGTCTGGAATCACATATGTAAATTGCCTCATAAACTCTTTATTCTTACATGGAGTTTCTTTCTTAATTCTTCAGCCTCAGGATTCCTTCTTTTCTTAAAAAACAAAGTATTTATTTGAAGGGCAGCGTTACATAGAGAGGGAGAGAAAGAGAGATCTTCCATCAGTGGGTTCACTCCTCAAATGGCTGCAACAATCTGGACTGGGCCAGGCTGAAGCCAGGAGCCTGGAACTCCATCCAGGTCTCCCATGTGGGTTCAGGGGCCCAAGCGCTTGGGCCATCTTCCACTGCTTTCCCAGTTGCATTAGCAGAGAGCTGGATAGGAAGTAGTGCAGCCCAAACCCGAACTGGAGCCCATATGGGATGCTGGCATTGCAGGCAGCAGCTTAACCTGGTGTACCACAACGCCAGCCCCAGGACTCCTTCTTAGTTTGGGGGCCATTACATACTCCATCAACATTCAGACAAGCCTGAATTCAAGAGCTGCTCCTTCGGCCCAAATTTTGAATTGAAGAAGTTGTGTGAGGTAGGACTCACATTCACATGCACCAGAACACACATTTGGACTCGAAGGCATTTGAGATGTGACTATGGCATAACCTACCAGAAACTAAGACAGTTTTGTAAGCCTCATTAAAGTTGAGGGAATTTATTCTTCCGCTAATAATCAGCCAGGATAGGCCTTTAAGAAGAGTGCCCTGGTGGGACTGCATTCTTAAAGACTATCCCAGTTGCCGAGTAGAGAATGGATCCCTGCTGGCAACACCCCTGCCACTTCCCCCACTTTTCAGCTACACATCAGGCACAGCACCACATATACCCTGAAGATGTGGCTACCCCGGGCCTGCAGAGGGGAGGGTCTAGAGTACCCCTGGGCCTCCTTTTTATCCCCACGTTATTTTACATCCCAAACTGAGAGCCGTGGGCCTCCATGAGTGTTTGAGTCTTGCCTACTCATGCCACAGGAAAGATGTCCATGTGCTCTCCTGCAGAAGCCATGAGGGCCAGCAGAGAGCTGGAGCATCCAGCCCCTCTCTAAGAAGCTGTCCTCAATTTGTCACCATAGTGAGGTTTTTCCTAGCAGCACAGAACGAGTCTCTCCTGAGCAACCGGAGGGAAACATCAGCCACTTCCTCCCTACTCTCCCGTTTCTCTCAGGGCCATCTCAGGTTCTTGCTGAAGGCAGCTGGGCCTCCTAGATGCCGACCGCCTGTGTGCACATCCAAATCTCCTAATAGGTGGAGACTCACCTGAGGCCTTTGTGTCCTCTAGAGCATCTTACACAGTGCCTGGCATGTTTTGAATGAACGGACAGATGCGTACCATCAGAATCCTTAAGTGAAAATTAAAACCAGATGGTAAAAGAAAGTCTCTAGTTCTGTTTCGGGCCGAAAAGTACATGAAAGATGGGCTTAATCGATAAGTGGAAAAGGTTGTAGCTACTAAATTCCTCCCAACCTGGCACCAGCAAAGGACACATTTACATTGCACTTCTCAAAGGTAGAACATCAAAAGACCACAGGTCCTATGAGATGCTACTCATTCAAATGCAGACCTTCAGAAGGGTGCAGACCAAGATAATTCTGAATCCATGACTACTTACATGGTCACAAAAAAATGTTAAAATCTAGCTCCCTTAGAAAAGCAAGGACCAAACTAGAGACAGTGCCATCAGCCAGTGCTGGCTGAATTCTCACAGTGGCAAGGTATTTGGTTGGCTGAGAAAGAGAGAGAAGGTTGTCCAATGCATGGCCCCATCTGCAGGGAGCATGTGATGTCAAAACCAAGGTAAGATCCAAATAAATGAATTATGGGCTTGGGCAAGCCAACAGCTCCTGTAAGATGAAAGAACAAGGTCACACTCCATGAAATAGAGATGAACCAAATTCTTGCGAGGCCTAGGAATCCAGAAAACAGAAGCACCATGAGCTAGCAGGTTAGAGACAATTTCAAGCTTTGAAGAATGTGTCAGACAGAGAAGGGGACACACAAGAGAAGCAAAATGGGAAGTAGCAGAAGTAGCCCTGAGATCCCAGAGGACTTGGTTCCAAAGAACAGGACAAATGAGCCGGAGACAATAAAATTGAAGCAAAGTGTCCTGCCAGCAGCTGGGGCCAAGGAAACTCAAGGATGGCCAGCTGAGTTGTGCCAGGAAAGGCCTGGAAATGATGTCCAGGAAAGAAAAAAAACACAGAAACACAAGAGCACAACTTGTATTTCAGAGTTCTAGAAAAGTCAAAGTAAACAGGAACCTTGGAGCCATCAGGTTACCAACAGATGGAAAGCCCGTGGGAGGCTCGGTAAGACACTGGGTTGCTACTCTCCAGTGCATCTCAACCGCCACATTGTCAGCAGTGAAACGTGTGGGCAGGGCTTAAAGGAGCATGTCTGGATGTGTAAGGATAAAAAAGCCTTCAGTGCAACATCCAAGGAGAGTGTTTGCCCCTTGAGATTCCTGGGCAGTGTGCTGGGCAAACAAGCAAAACCAATGAGCCACAGTGTAAATTATTCCTATTAGTCAGCTCTCTGTAAACTGACAAGGGTACTTGAAAAAGAGCATGGGGAAACTGAAGGAAAAGACACATATATCTTGGTGTAAAAATGTTGAAATCTATGCATATGAGTGGGTCAGCATAAAGTTCATGGAAAATACATACTATGAAAAAACTATGTGTGGGTTTCAAAATATTTTGAACCAAACTAATTTTTTCTTTCCTTTTTCCCACAAACTTTGAAGTACACTCATATATACTCCCACATACAAAGTACTTCTGCTGCAGACTGAAGCATGCTCCTCATCTCAGAAGAAAGGCATTGCTACGGTTATTTGGGTTGCAAAACAGTTTTTTCATGGAACACTAATGTCACTCGAAAGAACAACTGATACCCGGTGGGAGACTGCAGGAGAAATTGAGCCCACACTGAGGTCAGAACAGATTCTTTGGGTGGTCTGTGGGAAAAAGCAGATGAATGATATACACACAGAAGCCATAGATTGGAAGCTAACTACCATCAGTTCTGCTCAGCTGTGTGGTATTACTTCCCTCCTGAATTAAAAAAATAAAAATAAATAAATAAAGAGAGATCTAGAGATCTACCACGCCTAACCTGAGTGTGTCACCTTTGGCTCACCCTTAACCCTGAAGAACTAAGCAGAGCTCTCTGGCCACACCCATCTCAAGCCTCCAAGGCTCCTCCAACAGCAGACAGTCCACTTAACACAGTCATAGTATAACAAGAAAAAAAAAAAAACACCACAGTGAGGGAAGAAGAATTCAAAGAATACCTCCACAATGCCAAGCAACAAACACAGAAATTGAGGGAACAAGATCAACGAAGACATTATGACACCCCCAAATGAACACAACACCCCAAACCAAGATTATGAAGATGATGAGATAGAAGAAATGCAAGATGCGGATTTCAAAAAATTTATGGTAAGAACATTTAGAAGTTTTCAAAAGCAAATTCTTGAACTACAGAAATCCTTATTGGACAGGATTGAAAATCTCTCTCATGAAAATGAAATCTTAAGGAGGAATCAAAATGAAACACAGAAACTAGTAGAACAGGAAAGTGTGATAATCAAGAGAAATCAAAATGAAATGAAGAACTCAATAGATCAAATGACAAACACATTAGAGAGTCTTAAAAACAGAGTCAGTGAAACAGAAGAGAGAATATCGGACTTAGAAGACAGAGCACAGGAAAGCATACAGTCAAACCAAAGAAAAGAAGAAGAAATTAGAAATCTAAAAAATATTGTTGGGAATCTACAGGATACTATTTAAAAACCCAACATTCGAGTTCTAGGAGTTCCTGAAGGCATGGAGAGAGAGAAAGGATTAGAAGGCCTTTTTAGTGAGATACTAGCAGAGAACTTTCCAGGTTTGGAGAAGGACAGAGACATCCTAGTATAGGAAGCTCATAGAACCCCCAGTAAACATGACCAAAAGAGATCCTCACCACGACACGTGGTAATTAAACTCACCACAGTGAAACATAAAGAAAAGATCCTAAAATGTGCAAGAGAGAAAAGTCAGATTACTCTCAGAGGATCTCCAATTAGACTCACAGCAGACTTCTCATCTGAAACCCTACGGGCTAGGAGGGAATGGTGAGACATAGCCCAGGTGCTAAGAGAGAAAAACTGCCAGCCCAGAATATTATATGCTGCAAAGCTCTCATTTATGAATGAAGGTGAAATAAAAACCTTTCATAGAAAACAGAAATTGAAAGAATTTGTCACCACTCGTCCGGCCCTGCAAAAGATGCTTAAAGATGTGTTACACTCAGAAACACAGAAACATGGCCATCAATATGAAAGAAGGTAAAGGAAGAAAACCTACCAGTAAAAGATCATAGGAAGCTCAAAGCATATACTAGAAAATATCTTTGGGAAAATGGCAGGGCAAAGTCATGACTTATCAATAGTCACATTAAACGTTAATGGACTTAACTCTCCAGTTAAAAGGCACAGACTGGCTGAATGGATTAAGGAACAAAACCCATCTATTTGCTGCCTACAAGAAACACATCTTTTCAACAAAGATGCATGCAGACTGAAAGTGAAAGGTTGGAAAAAGATACTCCATGCCATCAGAAACCCAAAAAAAAGCAGGTGTAGCCATATTAATATCAGACAAAATAAACTTTAACACAAAAACTGTTAAGAGAGACAAAGAGGGACACTATATAATGATTAAGGGTTCAATTCAACAGGAATATGTAACTATTATAAATGTATATGCACCTAATTACAGGGCACCGGTTTATTTAAAAGATATGTTAAGGGACTTAAAGGGAAAACAGATTCCAATACAATAGTACTAGGGGACTTCAATACTCCACTCTCAGAAATAGACAGATCATCCGGACAGAAGATCAACAAGGAAACAGCAGATTTAAATGACACTATTGCCCAAAGGGATCTAACAGACATCTACAGAACTTTCAATCCTACATCTAAAGATTGTACATTCTTCTCAGCAGTGCATGGAACCTTCTCTAGGATTGACCACATACTAGACCATAAAGCAAGTCTCAGCAAATTTAAAAGAATTAGAATCATACCATGCAGCTTCTCAGACCATAAAGTAATGAAGCTGGAAATTATCAACTCAGGAAACCCTAGAAAGTATGCAAACACATGGAGACTGAACAATATGCTCCTGAATGAACACTGGGTCATTCAAGAAATCAAAAGAGAAATCAAAAACTTTCTGGAAGTAAATGAGGATAACAACACAACACATCAAAACCTATGGGATACAGCAAAAGCAGTATTGAGAAGCAAGTTTATAGCAATAGGTGCCTACATCAAGAAATTAGAAAGGTACCAAATAAATGAGCTTTCAGTGCATCTCAAGGATCTAGAAAAACTGCAGCAAACCAGACACAAATCTAGTAGAAGAGAAATAATTAAAATCAGAGGAGAAATCAACAGGATTGAATCCAAAAAAAATTACAAAAAGTCAGCCAAATGAAGAGCTGGTTTTTTGAAAAAATGAACAAAATTGACACACCATTGGCTCAACTAAAAAAAGAAGATAAAAGACCCAAATCAATAAAATCAGAGATGAAAAAGGAAATGTAATAACAGACACCACAGAAATAAAAAGAATCATCAGAAATTACTACAAAGAGTTGTATGCCAGCAAACAGGGAAATCTATCAGAAATGGATAGATTCCTGGACACATGCAATCTACCTAAATTGAACCATGAAGACATAGAAAACCTAAATAGACCCATAACTGAAACAGAAATTGAAACCCTAATAAAGGCCCTCCCAACAAAGAAAAGCCCAGGACCAGATGGATTCATTGCTGAATTCTACCAGACATTTAAAGAAGAGCTAATTCCAATTCTTCTCAAACTATTCAGAACAATTGAAAAAGATGGAATCCTCCCAAATTCTTTCTATGAAGCCAGCATCACCTTAATCCCTAAGCCAGAGAAAGATGCAGCATTGAAAGAAAATTACAGACCAATATCCCTGATGAACATAGACACAAAAATCCTCAATAAAATTCTCGCCAATAGAATACAACAACACATCAGAAAAATCATCCACCCAGACCAAGTGGGATTTATCCCTGGTATGCAGGGATGGTTCAATGTTTGCAAATCAATCAATGTGAAACACCACATTAACAGACTGCAGAAGAAAAACCATATGATTATCTCAATAGATGCAGAGAAAGCATTCGATAAAATTCAACACCCTTTCATGATGAAAACTCTAAGCAAATTGGGTATAGAAGGAACATTCCTCAATATAATCAAAGCAATTTATGAAAAACCCACAGCCAGCATCCTATTGAATGAGGAAAATTTGGAAGCATTTCCACTGAGATCTGGTACCAGACAGGGATGCCCACTCTCACCACTGCTATTCAACATAGCTCTGGAAGTTTTAGCCAGAGCCATCAGGCAAGAAAAAGAAATTAAAGGGATACAAATTGGGAAGGAAGAACTCAAACTATCTCTCTTTGTAGATGATTTGATTCTTTATTTAGGGGATCCAAAGAACTCTATTAAGAGATTATTGGAACTCATAGAAGAGTTTGGCAAAGTAGCAGGATATAAAATCAATGCACAAAAATCAACAGCCTTTGTATACACAGACAATGCCACGGCTGAGAAAGAACTGCTAAGATCAATCCCATTCACAATAGCTACAAAAACAATCAAATACCTTGGAATAAACTTAACCAAGGATGTTAAAGATCTCTACGATGAGAATTACAAAATCTTAAAGAAAGAAATAGAAAGAGGATACCAAAAAATGGAAAAATCTTCCGTGCTCATGGATTGGAAGAATCAACATCATCAAAATGTCCATTCTCCCAAAAGCAATTTATAGATTCAATGCTATGCCAATCAAGAAAAAGACATTCTTCTCTGATCTAGAAAAAATGATGCTGAAATTCATATGGAGATGCAGGAGACCTCGAATAGCTAAAGCAATTTTGCACAACAAAAACAAAGCCAGAGGCATCACAATACCAGATTTCAGGACATACTACAGGGCACTTGTAATCAAAACAGCATGGTACTGGTACAGAAACAGATGGATAGACCAATGGAACAGAATTGAAACACCAGAAATCAACCCAAACATCTACAGCCAACTTATATTTGATCAAGGATCTAAAAGCAATTCCTGGAGCAAGGATAGTCTATTCAATAAATGGTGCTGGGAAAACTGGATTTCCACATGCAGAAGCATGAAGCAAGACCCCTACCTTACACCTTACACAAAAATTCACTCAACATGGATTAAAGACCTAAATCTATGACCCAACACCATCAAATTATTAGAGAACATTGGAGAAACCCTGCAAGATATTGACACAGGCAAAGATTTCCTGGAAAAGACCCTGGAGGCGCAGACAGTCACAGCCAAAATTAACATTTGGGATTGCATCAAATTGAGAAGTTTCTGTACTGCAAAAGAAACAGTCAGGAGAGTGAAGAGGCAACCGACAGAATGGGAAAAAATATTTGCAAAGTATGCTACAGATAAAGGATTAATAACCAGAATCTACAAAGAGATCAAAAACTCCACAACAACAAAACAAACAACCAACTTAAGAGATGGGCCAAGGACCTCAATAGACGTTATTCAAAAGAGGAAATCCAAATGGCCAACAGGCACAAAAAAAAAATGTTCAAGATCACTAGCAATCAGGGAAATGCAAATCAAAACCACAATGAGGTTTCACCTCACCCCAGTTAGAATGGCTCACATTCAGAAATCTACCAACAACAGATGCTTAGAGGATGTGGAGAAAAAGGGACACTAATCCACTGTTGGTGGGAATGCAAACTGGTAAAGCCACTATGGAAGTCAGTCTGGAGATTCCTCAGAAACCTGAATATAACCCTACCATTCAACCCAGCCATCCCACTCCTTGGAATTTACCCAAAGGAAATGAAATTGGCAAACAAAAAAGCGGTCTGCACCTTAATGTTTATTGCAGCTCAATTCACAGTAGCTAAGACCTGGAATCAACCCAAATACCCATCAACAGTAGACTGGATAAAGAAATTATGGGATATGTACTCTATAGAGTACTATACAGCAGTCAGAAACAATGAAACCCGGTCATTTGCAACAAGATGGAGGAATCTGGGACAAATATCATATGTTCTCCCTGATTGGTGACAACTGACTGAACACCAAAAAGGAAACCTGTTTAAGTGAAATGGACTCTATGAGAAATGGTGACTTGATCAGCCCTTGCCCTGACTGTTGATGAACAACTTAATACGTTATCCCTCTTAGTATTTTTTTTGTCTGTTCTACTTAATACTATTGGTTTAATTCTTTAATTAATACACAGTTATTCTTAAGCATTGAAACTTAACTGAAAAGTGATCCCTGTTAAATATAAGAGTGGGGATAAGAGAGGGAAGAGATGTATAATTTGGGACATGCTCAAGCTGACTTGCCCCAAACGGTAGAGTTAGAAACATACCACGGGATTCCAATTCAATCCCATCAAGGTGGCGTGTACCAATGCCATCTCACTAGTCCAAGTGATCAATTTCTGTTCACAATTGATCATAATGATAGGACTAAGAACCAAAGGGATCACATAAACAAGACTAGTGTCTGCAAATACTAGCTGATAGAACAAAAAAGGGAGAGAACGATCCAACATGGGAAGTGGGATACACAGTAAACTCATAGAATGGCAGATGTCCTAAACAGCACTCTGGTCTCAGAATCAGCCCTTAAGGCATTCGGATCTGGCTGAAAAGCCCATGAGAGTATTTCAGGCATGGAGAGCCAAGACACACTGTCAAAAAAAAAAAAATGACCCAAATGAAAGATCTCCACGAGTGAGATCCCAGTGGAAAGAACGGGTCATCAAAGAAGGAGGTACCTTTCTCTAAATGGAGGAGAGAACTTCCACTTTGACTATGACCTTGTCTAAATATGATAAGAGTCAGTGAACTCAAAAGGCTTCCATAGCCTTGGCAACTCATGACTAGAGCCTAGGGAGATTACTGATGCCATAAACAAGAGTGTCAATTTGTTAACTCAACAACAGGAGTCACTGTGCACTTACTCCTCATGTAGGATCTCTGTGCTTAATGTGTTGTACTTTGTGATTTAATGCTATAACTAGTACTGAAACAGTATTTTTCACTTTTTGTTTCTATGTGGGTACAAACTGTTGAAATCTTTTCTTAATATATACTAAACTGATCTTCTGTATATAAAGAGAATTGAAAACGAATCTTGATGTGAATGGAAGGGGAGAGGGAGCGGGAAAGGGGAGGGTTGCGGGTGGGAGGGAAGTTATAGGGGGGAAAGCCATTGTAATCCATAAGCTGTACTTTGGAAATTTATATTCATTGAATAAAAGTTAAAAAAAAAAGAAAGAAAGAACAACTGATGAGCAGCTCATTCAAACGGGGGGATCTGGCAGGCTTCTCTCAAAGTCTTGTCACTCCAAGAAAAGTAACTGATAGTGTTTTACACTTTGACAAAATTCAAGCTCTTAAGCAAAAATTACAATTTTGAGAAACTTGCATCTACCATGAACTTGACAGCTTCCCAATATTTAAAGACTTCTGATGACATCAGTGGTAGTATTAATGAAAGTGATTTCTGATCATGTATAATATAATGTGCCAACATTTGTAAGATCTATTTAACTCTGAACTCATCTCTTCCAAATGAACAATGCATAGTATTACAAAATCCCACCTGGATAAAAAAAATACAACCATCAAAGTACAAGAAAGATGGAGGAATTTTAATGTAACTGGGTACAAAGTTTACTGAAATGGATTCAAAGTTGACATTGCAACTGGCCTCTAAAAAACATCCCACTTACCCAGTGGCATAGCATCAAAGAAGAATTTCCACAACTATCTGAAAATGCTATTTATATACTTCTCCTTTCCATCTACATATCCACGTGAAGAAGAATATTTTTCAGATACTCTAATCAAAATGACACATCGCAACAGATTAAGTGCAGAAGCAGATAGGAGACTCCAACTTTCTTCTATCAAGCCAGGTGTTAAAGAGATTGAGAAAGTATAACACAGTGCTACCCTTCCCAATAAAATAGGTTTTGTTTTGGAAACTGCTATGTCCCATCCCAAATCCCCATGTTGAAATCTTAACCTCCAATGTGATGACAATAGGAGGGGAGTGATTGGGGGTGATTAAGCCATGAGGGTGGAGCCCTCATGAGTGTAATTACTGCCTTACCAGCAGAAACCCTGAAGAGCTCTCCCATCCCTCCCACCACGTGAGGACCTAAGCAGTCCACAGCCATCTATGAACCAGGAGCAGGCCATCATCAGACAACAAGGACTTCCCAGCCTCCACAACTGTGAGAAATTGATTTCTGTTGTTTATCAGCCAGCCTCAGCTGCGGTAGTTTGTTATATCAGCACAAATGCACTAAGACATACTGGTCCCAGGAGTCTATAGTTTTTTTTTTTTTTTTCATGAAATGCATGTTATGCATGTTGGTTTATGTAATTAGGTTTATCATTTCCATTATCAAACATGATGATCAATAATTATTTTGAAACTTTCTCAGTTTAAATTTCTATTACTGTAAACACTGATCTAAGTAAACTACATCAGGGAAGCATTTTGGGGCCCTCAATAACCTTCAAGAGTACAAAGGAGTTCTAAGGCCACAGCTGGCTTAAACTATAACTGGTAGATAGGAAACCCCATTTGTTCTGGGCCCAACACCCGTAAGACCCAGCTTCAGCCTCCTCCACGTCCCAGGAATGGGAACATCCCTGGCGACCAGCAGGAGCCACCAGCAAGTCCATGGCCTGGGCTGTAAACAGTCAGGACGAGATGGACAACATTTATTTCAGGGTTAATTACCCGGCATGTGCTGCTCCCATTATAACAGTTCTTAAAATAATGAAATGATTCTTAAATCCTATTTATTTCTTTTACTTGAAAGGCAGTGTGATCGAGAGGGAGAGAAAGGGGGTGGGGGCAGGAGGAGATTGTCCTCAAAAGCCTGCAACAGCCAGGCCTAAGCCAGGTTGAAGCCAGGGGCCCAGAATTCCATCTGGTGTCCCACATGGGTGGCAGAAGCCCAAGCACTTGGGCCATCATCTGCTACCCTAGAGGGTGCATTAGTCAGAAGTTGGATTGGAAGTGGAGTAGCCAGGACTCAAAGCAGCATTTTGATATGGAATGTGGGCATCCCAAGCAGCAACTTGGCCTGCTGTGCCATGACACCAATGCCAGAAATAATTTCTTACCATTTGGTAAAACATCCAGTCTCCTGAATCATTTGAGGGATGGACCCCACTAGCCTGGCTCTTCCCCCAGTACCTCAACCTCCCCCAGGAACCAGTAACTAAACAGCTACTGCCTGGAACAGCAAGGGGTCTCTGGCACCCAGCTCCAGCACTCCACCACCTGCTCTGACCGGCCACTGCCAAACGCACAGCAGTTGCTCCTATTTTTGAATAGCAGCCTTCCCTGGCTTACTCTCTAAAAGATGAGAAAACTCTGGGGCAATTCAAGTCTGGACGGGGGCAGCATTGGAGAGATGCACAGCAGCTGGACACACCACAATGCCCGAGGCCCTTTGCCGCCCAGTGGGTTGACCCCATCAGCAAAGTAGGCTTGCCTCTCTCCTGCACCAAATCCATGAGCACTGCAGGAGGTGACTGTGGGACTCCCAGCTGTTCTGCAAGATGGTGATGAGCAGAGACCATATCCAGAGCCCAGTTCCAGGAAGGAGTGCCCTGGAATTGCACCTAGTCTTTGAAAAGGAGCTGCAGACCCAGCCTTCTGGACCACCCACATCAAACAGGGTAACTGCCCTCACGGCGGAAAAAGCTGAGGTTAAGGCTAAAAATCTAATGCCTTCCCCGTGCTGCTGCATCCTCAACCAGTCACCAACATCCAAGCCAACTGTAACAAGGAAAACTAGCAGGCCAAGTTCAAAGTGAGAGAGGACAAGCCAGTAAGTGGTGAAGCCCCAGCCCCTCTCTAATCCCTGCTCCCTGTTCATGGGCCTCTTCCACAATCCCATAGAGTAATAAGAAGGCAAGATGCAGAAATTTGAGAGGAAACAGAGAAAGGGAGAAGGCTTTTCTGCCCATGGACCAGGAGAGGTGTGTCTGCCCTAATTACAGTAAGGCATTTTGTAAATCCACTTAGCACTTCTCAACTTCCACACCTTCATCCACACAGGTCCTCCTGCCTGAGACGCCTAACCCCTTCCCTAATCTTGTGTATGTAGTTAAGATTCAACCCATCTTTCCATAAGAAGCTCAAGTTTCCTCCTTTCTCCATGAAAACTTCCCCCAAACTACACAGACACCTGTCAGTTGAAGGTAAGCATGCCCTCTACCCACTTCCTACCACACATTCCTGTTGTCCCTGTCTTGCAGCACTTAACACATTCCTCCTTGGCAATGGTTTACACCTGTCTAGGTCTTCGCCTTCATACTGGACCCTGAGGCTTTTGTAGGCAGAGACTACAATGCCCTCCTTGCATCCCTCTGGTCACATAGCACAAAATCCAGCATTTAGGGAGTACCCTTTGTATGTTGACAAAATCAGTGGGTACATAGATGATTGAGAGCAAAGAGGGGAGACATGGAGGAAGGAGGTCATACCTCTCTAAAGGTGAGTCAGCTCTTGCCTGTCTACCGATTAGGAATTCTCTCCCTGGATCAGAGAGGCTGACTCAGCAATGTCATTTCTTCCTTATCAGTCAGCATCCTGACCCACCCCATTCACTTCTTGCAAATCTGGGGAATGAAGACACAGGGATACAGGTAAGCAAGAAGAGCCTCCCCTGGATCAACTCCAGACCCAAGAGAAATGTTTTGCTATGCTTTCTCTGTCCACAGAGGAAGACTTCAAACAACCCATGCACACAAGTTAAGTTGGCTCCACTGTGGATCTCAAATGCCAGCTCCAGCATTTATTGAGAGTGACTTGTGATTTGTACTATGCCACTTCTACCTTTTGATGAGAACAGATGTTATTTGTTTCTGATTCCCAGACCTCAGGAACTGGGATAATTCCCAATGCTCACTTAATTACCTCAAACAATGCCATTAGAACGCTTCTTGCAAGGCCTTTTTCTGCCTATGCTGGACGTAGCAGGATCAGTCACACCACTCAGATCAGTAATAACAATCAAAACTGGCAGAGTATACCAAGCCTTCATCTTAGGGGGGGACTGCACGCGTAGACTCTCCCTGCATAGAATCACCTCCCCAGTTGGTAGAAGAAAATGAACTGACTCTGAATCCCTGAATTAATGGCTTGGACTTTGTTGTTTAGATGTCTGCCCTCCCCCTGAATATCACCATAGACGCAGAAAGAGAAGCTTGGGAGGAAAGGGGAGCTGCAGTCACCCTACAACTCAGGCTCCTGCCACAGACCAGTGAGCAAACAGGGGAAGAGGTGGTTAAATCCAGCATTTATTTCTTCATGGAAAAAAGCATGTGTGTGAAACCAACAGATCTTTCTTGCTCCTCTAAATACACCAGGTCTAGAGCTCTTAAAAACAAACAAACAACAACAAAAAATACCCTTGGCCAAATATGGCAAATGCCACATTCCTATATCATCATCACCACACTCATAGCAGCTTCCACCAACAGAGGCATTCAGCAGTTTTCTTTCTGTTTGTTTTTTTTTTTCAAAGCCTTTGAACAACTGACTTGTCCAACAAGACTCACAGCCTTCTTGAATGCTAACGACAGCCCAGCCCGACTGGGGAGAGTGACACAGTTTGTCCATTATCCATCATGCCCAGAGAGCTACTGAGCTCCACATAAGCCAGGATTTCAAAAGCCTGATTCTGGATCCACTGCTCACAAAATTCCCAACAATGCACTCTCAAATCCACAGCCCAAACAGTCAAAAGCAGGACACAGGGAAAGCAGCCACATAGATGACAATTTCACAGAACTGTTTGGGGTCAGGAATGCAAGGACCACATAGCCACATGGAGCACCCCCTGAGTCCATAGGCACAGAACTTGACCCAGCCCTCAGATGGGGTACAAGAGTAACGGAAGAGAATCCAGATCTGGAGTTGTGTAGACCCAGGTCTGACTCCAGGCTCTGCCACTTGCTGGCTTCGGGACTTAATCTAGACATGATATTCAAGTACATAACAAGTACAGCATGGTCATGTGGTAGAGACTGCTATGTGTTCAGTAAAACTCTTCCCTTGGCTGCACAGCAACCAACTAGACCATATTTCCCAGCGTCCCCTGCAGTTAGGCAGCACCAGATGGCCAAGTTCTGGCCAATACACCATGGTGGAAAGTATGCGTTCCACTTGTAGTCTTGGCCCGTGGAACCTCCCAGGAGATCCTTACCTCCTCTGTCTTCCCAGGTCTACCAGATGCATGCAGAGGGTCCAGCAGGGGGCTACAGTGCCCAAGCCTGTGTACTCAGATGGCTCACTGGGTAAGTGAGGAATATATTCCAGCTGATTAAAGCCACTGAAATGTGAGGTTGGTACTGCGGTTAACTGTCCTGGCTCCAGCCCACATCGGCACCAACCAAACAGAAGGAGCCTAGCATCATGCTGCTTCAGCGCAACAGGTACACACTAGCGGAGATTAGCCTCAAGTTGGTCCTGAGCCTGCTTCTGCCTTGGTAAAACAGTCATGTCCCTGTCTTCTTAACCAGGCTGTTGTGAGGATTGACCAGGGTCAGGGATAGGAAGCATCTAACACAGCACTTATGGACCCCGTGGTTGACCCAACTGGGTGGACCCCAATGAGTTCTTTCTCGTCCTCGTTTCTCAGGCTCCTCACTTGCTCAGTGAAAATTATTCCAAACATTCCCTTCCAATTATACAGACAAGCAGTGGGGAAGACACTGACAGCCTGAATTTCCCTTCCTCCCTTTTATCTTCCACAACAGCCATTCTACCCATGAGGAAAGCAGCTCCACAGTAAGCATACCGTCATTTTAAAAATAACTTTATGGAAATGCTCCCTTCTGGATGACTGTGGGTGGTCAAAGGAGGCTGAGACGCAACGAAATTGTGCTCTCTGTAGTGCTGGATGGAAGTGCAATGCCAGACACGCAGAGGGACCCCCCTCCTGTGTGAAGGGACCACACTGCACACGGCTCCGGATCTGAGGCTCTGAGGATGCACCTGTCATCCCAGAAGCCAAAGCCTACCTATGAGTCGATGTCACAAGCACACAAGGGCTCTGCATTTGATGTGGCACAGCTGGAGAGGTCAGACTACGCGGAGTAGAAACTTGACCCACCACATGCAAACCGAGTGGTCCTTTACATTATTTAATGATGTATGTCTCAATTTTATATCAGAAATAGTGCCTATCTCAGACTATCGCCGTGAAGATAAAGTGAGGTGATTTGTGTAGAGCACTTAACGTGGTACTGGGCATAACATACTCAATAAACATTAGCTATTAACATCTACTCTGCACAGACCAGAACAAACTTTTCAGCCAGTTAAGGAGATTCTGATTTCTCAAAGTCAGTCCCTAGAAACACCGTCAATCTGTCTCCAACAGACATTTTTCTGTTTAATGACTCTAAAGAGACAGAAAAGCTTTAATCAATGCCCGGAAGTGAAATGCTAAGAAATTATATGCACAGTTACGGAAAAAAAAAAATCAAAGATGTTTCCCACACATTGTGCAACAGACAAAAACATACTGACGTGCTGTTCCTGCAAGGAAATGCGCTGAGTTCTCTAGATAACGCCTGAGCCATTCATCCTGCCCACTGCCGTCCTTTGCTTTCCAGGCCAAGAGGTCCTTGCAGGCAACAAGGGGCTCACCCCTCCAGCGCCCACCAGGCACGGTTCCTTGCTAGAACCACCCTCCCACACCTCCATGCACACAACACATGTCCTGAGTCTGCACAAGATCTAAACCACTGCCAATTCACAGGAAGGGTAGAGACAGCAATTCCGTCTTAGAGAACCAGGGAGGGGGCGAAGGCAGTGCAGCATTCTTCAGGTGACAATCCTGCCACTCCCCAAAGCATATTTGGGGGTCCCAACTCTTTGAAACACCAAAGGCAAGCAGGAGAGGAGCTGAATTACTAGGGGGCCGAGGGCCCACCCTGGGAAGTTTTTTGTTGTTGCTGGTTTATTTGACAGAATTACAGACAGAGAGAGAGAGAGAGACAGAAAGGTCTTCCTTCCGTTGGTTCACCCTGCAAATGGCCGCCATGGCTGGAGCTACGCGGATCCGAAGCCAGGAGCCAGGTGCCTCCTCCTGGTCTCCCATGAGGGTGCAGGGGCCTAAGTACCTAGGCCATCCTCCACTGCCCTCCCCGGCCACAGCAGAGTTGGATTGGAAGAGGAGCAACCGAGACAGAACCGGCACCCATATGGGATGGCGGCACCACAGGCAGAGGATTGACCAAGTGAGCCATGGCCCAGGCCCCAATCATGGGAAGCTTTTAACATAGCTCCAAAGTGTGAAGAAAGGGTAAGGTCCTCCGTGAATTAAGCAAGTCACTTCCTTCTTCCAGCCTCCACCTGTCTCTTCCAGGGGTCAGAGGGGAACGGGGAACACCCAAGCTTTGTCCTTAATCTGTCCCCTGCAGCTCCCTTCAGGCAGGACACACAGCCTCCGCGTCTCTGTGTGTTAGGATGGAATTGCTTCCTGTTGGACCAGAACAAGCCCATAGTGCCTACTTACATCTCCTTTAAGTTTGCAGTCCCTGGAATTGAGGATCTCCAGGAATCCTTACTTTGTCAGTTTGTGAATCCAAAAAAAAAACGCCAGGACATTGAACGCCTCCATCAAATCCCTTCCTCTTTTTTTTCGATTTCTGCAGGAAGCCTGGCTTCTCTTCTCTGCGAACAAACCGATGTTAATCAAAGGGTTGTGTGGGAGGCACTCTGCTCCCTTCCCTCCACAGGCAAGGTCTGGAAATACTGATGGGATACTTACATAGCCAGTGTTTTTCCTTATCATTGCCAACGACTTCTCTAAGAGGTTCTCACCGTCTAAAAATGCCCAGGCCTTCTCAACCTCCAGTTCCAGGAATACGATTTCCGAGATGAGGCTCATCCTCACTGGAACCTTGTCTCGCATTCAGCTTTTTAAATAATGGGTTCTCATGTCTAAACCTTGGGCAGTGGCGGAGTTTTAGAGGAAGGATGTCTTTCTCTCACTCCTCAGCTCTCCTCTGCTTTGGAATCGAAAGTAGTTTTCACTCCGCATGCACCTGTGTGTAACTGCAGGTGTAGGAGAGGAGAAAGCCCAGTTCTTTTTAAAGCAATGCCAGGTCCAGGTGGCCACAGTCCATTAGCATCTGCAGTTCCTGCGCACAGTAAGTCTTCAGCGCGAAACGCATCCCCTACACCCACACAAGCTGGAATACCACTAGTCTAAACCAGTTCTTCATATGAATAACCCCACATTAGTTCTTAAAATTGTTTTCAATTTTTCTTTTTTGGAGAGGAAGAAAGCAGGCTCCCATCCACTGGTTCACTCCCCCAAATGCCCATGACCCATGACAGCCAGGAGCTGAAAACCCAAGTCTCTCACAGGGGGAATAGGAACCCAGTTACTGGAGCTATCATCACTGCTTCCCAGGGTCTGCGTTAACAGGAAGCCAGAGTCAAAAGCCAGGGCTGGGTAACAAAGTCAGGCACTCCAATATGGGACATAGGCATCTTAACCAGCATCTTAACGGCCAGGCCAGGCCATCTTCATCTCCCTTCCCCCACCCCGCATCATTTTTTAGCAGCTGTGTTGATATATAATTTGCATAGCAATACCCATCCAGAGGGTACAATCCAATGATTTGTAGTATACACACAGAGTTGAGTATTGGTCATCACAATCTAACTTCAGAACATTTTCATCACATCCAAAAGAATCCTATAACCATTAGCAGAGACTCCCCATCTCCTATCCCCACCCCAGGATCCGGCCATTGGCAAACACTAACTACTTTTGTCTCTACAGATTTGTTATTCATTTAAATCGAATGATACATGTTTTTTTGTGTGTGGCTTTTTTCACCTAGTATCATGTTTTCGAAGTTCATCCATGTGGTAGCACGTGTCAGTACTTCATTCCTTTTTATGGTTGAATAAATGTATCATTGCATGGACATACCACATCTTGTTTATCTACTCATCAGCTGATGTATATTTGGATTTTTTCTACTTTTTGCCTATTATGAGTTATACTGCTATAAACATGTATGTGCAAGTTTTTGTGTGAATTTGTGTTTTCAATTACTTGCAGTACATACTTAGAAGTGGTTGGGGCTGGTGCTGTGGCATAGTGGGTAAAGCCACCACCTGCAGTGCCAGCATCCCATATGGGAACCTGTTCAAGTCCCAGATGCTCCACTTCTGATCCAGCTCTCTGTTATGGCCTGGGAAAGCAGTAGAAGATGGCCCAAGTCTTTGGGCCCCTGTATCTGCGTGAGACACAGAAGAAGCTCCTGGCTCCTCATAGGCACAGCTCTGGCCATTGCAACCAATTTGGGAGTGAACCAGTGGATGGAAGACCTCTCTCTCTGCCTCTCCATCTCTCTCTGTGCAACTCTTTCAGATAAATAAATCTTTAAAAAAAAAAAAAGAAGTGAGGTTATACTCATCTCGGGTCACATGGCAACTCTATATTTCAATCTTTGAGGCACTCCCAAACTGTTTTCCCAAGCGTCTGCACCATTTTACATTGTGCTATAGTCTGAATGTTCATTTCCCAAAAACAACAACAACAACAACAACAAACCTCATTTGCTGAAATGTAACCACCAAGGCAATGGTTTTAGAAGGTGGGGCCTTTGAGAAGTAAACAGTCAGGAGAAGGGATTAATGCCCTTTTGATAAAAGAGATCTCAGAGGGCTACTAAGCCCCTCTCACTAAGCAAGAACTCAACAAGAAGTCAGTGGTGAGAACCCTGGCAAAGGCCCCCACGGAAGCCTAACCATGCTGGCAACCTCATCTTGAACTTCCCAGGTTCCAGAACTGTGAGAAATTTCTGTTGCTTAAAAGCTACTCAGGTGAGCGTATTTTGTTCTGTCCTCCCCATCAGAGATCATGAGGACTTGAATCTCCCGATCGTGGCCAACACGCACTAGTCTAGCAGATGTGAAGTCGGAACTCATTGTGGCTCTGATTTGCCTTTCGCAGATGGTCGAGGACGCTGAGCATTTTCTCATGTCTTGTTGCCCTCTTTCCCCCAGCTCTGTGGATTATAATTTCACTCTCCTGACAGTGTCCTTTAATGCATGAAGCATTCACACTTTGATCATGTCAATGTATCCGCTTCTTCTTTTGCCACTGTGCTTCCAATGTTCTACCTAGGAAGCCTTTGCCCACCCCAAAGTTACAAAGATTCATGCCTGTTTTCTTCTGAGATGCTTTTATGGTTTTCACTCTTCCATTCTGGCCTATGATCCATTTTGAATTTGTTTTGCTCATGGAGTAACACAGGGTACAGCTTTCCTCTTTAGTATGTTCACATTCAGTTGTTGCAATACCATGTGTTAAAAATGACCATTCTTTCCCCATTTAAATTGACTTAACATATTTATCAAAATCTAATTGACCATAAATGTATAGATTTGGTTCTATTTTCTCAATTATATTCCCTTGATCTATGTGTCTATCTTTATGCCAATATCACATTGCTGCCTTCATTACTATAGCTTCGTAGTAAATTTTGAAACCAAAAAGTGTGAGTTCTCCACTTTGTTGTTCTTTTTCAAGATTGTTTTGCTATTTTGGATCCTTAAATTCCCCATAAGCATTAAGATTTAAATTATCATTGCTTCATCCTAACAACATTACATTTTGCAATCCATGAATATGCATTGTCTTTCTACTTATTTAGGCTTTTAATTTCTTTCAAGAATATTTTATAGTGTTTCAAATATAAGTTCTATACTTTTCTTAAATTTATTCACAAATATTTTATTCCTTATGATGCTACTGTGCATGAAATTTTTTTCTTAGTTTGTTTTCAGATTGTTTATTAGTAGCTTATTAGTAGTAATAAAATTAGTATTGTTCATATATTGATCTTGTATCTTGCAACCTGTTGAGCACATTTGATAGTTTTAATAATGTTTCAGTGGATTCCCTGGGATTTTCTATATACAGAATTGTGTCATCTGCAAACAGAGATAGTTTTACTTTCTTTCCAATCTGGCTACATTTTTTCCCACTTAACTCATTGCCTTAGCTAGAACTTTGTGTACCTTTATCAGGTTGCTGAAGTTCTCCTCTATTCCCAGTTTGTTGAGTGTTTTTATCATAAAGGAAAGATTTTGACAATTTTTTCTGCACCTATTGTGTTGATTATGCAGTTTTTATTTATGTATCAATGCTATGTGTTGCAGTAATTAATTTTCAGACATTATACTAACCTTTCATTCCTGGAGTAAATCCCACTTGGTTATGGTGTACAGTCCTTTGTATAAACTGATTTCCTTTGGCACTGCTTTGTGGAGGACTCACATCTATATTCATAAGAGGTATGGGCGTAGAGTTTTATTCTGATGTCTGGTTTGATTTCAGATCACCTCTTCTTCTACATTTTGGAAGTGTTTATGAAGAACTGGCATTGATTATTCTATAGATTTGTGGTTGAAGTCACCAGTGAGGCCATCTGGGTCTGGGCTTTTCTTTGAGGTAAGTTTTAAAGTTACTAATCAGTATCATTATTGGTTAGAGGATTATTTATATTTTCTATTTATTCTGTGATCATTTTTCTGTCATTCTATGATCTGCTTCATCTGAATTAATTTTTTGGTATAGTGCTTCATCATAATCTTTTTATTTCTATGGTTGATCACGATGCCCCCTCTTTCATTCCTGGTTTTTATTATTTGAATTTTCTCTTTGTTCTATGCTAATCCATCCAAAAGTTTGTCCATTTTGTTGACCTTTTCTAAGAACCAATTTTTTGTTTTATTGATTTTTTTTTATTTTTCTATTTTCTATTTTAGTTTTTTCAGTACTAATCTTTTCCATATTATTTGAGATACATAGAAGCAGGGAAAGACAGACACACTTCCCCAGATGTCTGCAATAACCAACGCGGGGCATACTGAATCTAGCAGCCACGAACCCAATCCAGGTATCCCACGGGGTGACAGGCATCTAAGTTCCTGAGCCAGCACCTGCTGCCTCCCAGGGACTACACCAGCAGGAATCTGGAATCCAGAGAGAAGCCGAGACTCAAACCCAGGTACTCCAAAACAGGACACAGCTATCATGACTGGCATCTCAACTGCTGGGCCAAATGCCTGCCCACTTCAGCGCACATCTTTACTTTTCCTTCCTCTGATTGTTTTTGGTATAGTTAATTCTTATTTTTGCAGTTTCTTGAGGTTGAATGCTAGCATACTAGTCTCCTGTAATCTGTAACAAGTTAGTACAAACCAAGTGGCTTAGAACAACAAGAACTGTATTAACAGTTAGAGGTCAGAGTCCAAAATCAGTACGACTTGAGCCACAGATCAAAGTGTCAGCAAGGCTACAGCTCTTTGCAGGCAGGCTCTAGAGGAAAACCAATTCCTTGCCTCGGCCAGCTTCTGGTAGCTGCCAGCATTCCTTGACCTAAGCCCACATGCCTCCAGAATCAGCCATTATCTTCAGTTGTGTGTAACCTTCCTCTACCGCTCACTCTCTTACAAGGCCATTGGTGATGGAATTTATGGCTCATCTGCATAATCCATGAGAATGTCCTCATCTCAAAATCCTTAACTAATTCATATTTGCAGACATCATTTTTCCAAATAAGGCAATATTTACCAGTCCCAGGGATTGGAACACAGGTATCTCCTGGGCACATTTTGTCAACCTATCATGGTTAGGTTATTAATTTGAGACCTTCCTTCTTTTTAAACACAGGCATTTAAAGTTACACATTCCCTACAGATGGTACTTTAGCTGCCTTGTTTTCATGTACTATATTTTCATTTTTGTTCACCTCAAAATATTTAGTAATTTCCCCTTTAATTTATTAATTTATTAAAGATTTATTTTATTTATCTGAAAGACAGAGTTACAGAGAGAGGTAGAGACAGAGAGAGAGAGGTCTTCCATCCGCTGGTTCACTCCCCAGATGGCCACAACGGCCGGAGCTGCGCCAATCCAAAGCCAGGAGCCAGGAGCTTCTTCCAGGTCTCCCACGTGGGTGCAGGGGCCCAAGGACTTGGGCCATCTTCTACTGATTTCCAGGCCATAGCAGAGAGCTGGATCAGAAGAGGAGCATCCAGGACTCAAACTGGCACCCATATGGGATGCCGGTGCTTCAGGCCAGGGCTTTAACCCGCTGCGCCACAGTGCCGACCCCTATTTTTTGATTTATTGATTATTTAGGAGTGTATTCTATTACAACATATTTTTCAATTTCTCTTCCATTTGTTACTGATTCTAATTTCATTCCATGTGGTCAGAAAAGGAACTTAGTGTAAGTTCAATCCTTTGAAATTTATTGAGGCTTGTTTTATGGCTTAGCATATGGTCTGTTGTGGAAAATGTTCCATGTGTGCTTGAGAAAATATGGATTCTGTTGTTATTGAGTGAGTGAATTATAGGTGTTAGGTCTAGCTGGTTTATGGTTTTGTTCAAGTCTTGCATCCTTGTTGTACATCTGCCTAATTGTTGTACCCATTATTTAAAGAAAGTATGGAAGCTTCCAATGACTACTATTGTATTATCTAATTCTCCCTTCTACACTTTCAGTTTTTACTTCATGTATTTTGGGACTCTGCTGTTAGCTGCATATGTATTTATATTTGCAATATCCTTATGAAGAATTAACCCTTTCATCATTATAAAATATCTCTGTTGATGTCTAGTAACTTTTTTGTTTTAATGTCAATTTGTCTGATATTATATAGCCACTCCAGCTTTCTTATGGCTGCTGTTAATATGGTGTATTTTTTCTATCTTTTCCCTTTCAAACTATTTGTATCATTGAAATCAAAAGTGTTGTTCACGTAGACAATATACAATTGCATTTGGTATGTCCATCCAGTCTGAGTCTCTACATTTTGATTGGATAGCTTAATGTATTCACATTTTTTTAAAGATTTATTTATTTATTTATTTGAAAGGCAGAGTTACAGAGAGGCAGAGGCAGAGAGAGAGAGAGTGAGGTCTTCCATCCGCTGGTTCACTCCCCAGATGGCTGCAATGGCCGGAACTGTGCCGATCCCACACAGCTGCAGAGATCCAAGCACTTGGGCCATCTTCTACTGTTTTCCCAGGCCATAGCAGAGAGCTGGATCAAAAGTGGAGCAGCCAGGACTCGACCTGGCACCCAGATGGGATGCAGGCTGCTGCTCTACCCACTAACCACAGCACTGGCCCCTGTATTCACATCTAATGTTACTGTTGGATTTACAACTATAGATTTTACTTTGTGACTTTGATATGCCTCACATACATTTGTCTGTTCCTATATGTGTATATGCTGTGAAATGATTAAATCAAGCGAATTAACATATCCATCATTTCACATGTTTCATTTTTTAAGGTGAAAACATTTAACATACACTTGACTACATTTCTTGTTATTTTTCTTAATGATTGGCCTGAAGGTTACAATATACACCTTAACTCACCCAAGTCCATTAGTTTAACTCTAAAGAAATACAGAAACCACCCTGTATCTGTTTCCCACTATTGTATATTACAGATATGTTATAGGCACAGCAACACAATTATTTATATGCATATTACATATGCAATTTATTTTTAAGTCAGTGAAGAGAACAAAAGGGGAAGGAATATACAATTATTTTATTTTTAATAATTGCCTATGTAATTACCTTCAGAGGTGCTCTTGGGGTTTTGTTGTGTGTAAATTGGATTATTCCTATGTCACCTGCATTCAGCCTGAAGAACCTGCAGTGCTATTTCTTGTAAGGCAGGCCTGACAGCAACAAAGTCTCTGTTTTTAGTTATCTGGTAATTTATTTATTTTGCCTTCATTTCTGAAAGACAGTTTTGAAGGACAGATTCTAAGTTGGTAGTTTTATTTTTCCCTTTCAGCAGTCTGAATACATATCATGCCTTCTGGCCATCATTGTTTTTGATGAGAAGTCAGTTGTCAATTTTATTGGTATTCCCTTGTAGATGATGAGTGGTTTTTCTGTTATTGCTT
Source organism: Oryctolagus cuniculus (assembly GCF_051225735.1). NCBI lineage: Eukaryota > Metazoa > Chordata > Mammalia > Lagomorpha > Leporidae > Oryctolagus > Oryctolagus cuniculus. Next base: position 54,641,705 of record NC_142867.1, on the reverse strand, counting down.
TCAAGATTTTCTTTTTGTCTTAGCTTTCAACATATTGACTCTCATATGTCTGGATGTGGACCTCTTTTTATCCTACACAGAGCTTTTTGAGCTTCTTGAATGTGAAAATTAGTATTCTTCATCAAATTTGGAAAGTTTTCAGCTGTTATTTCATCAAGTATATTTTCTCCTCATTTCTCTTTCTGATACTGCTATGAAACATAACACTGGTGCACTTAATGGTGTCTCACATTTGTCTAAGGTTCTGCCCATTTTTCATCATTATTTTTTGTCTTTTCTGTATAATTAGCAACCTCTATTGATCTCCCTTCAACTTCGCTGATACCTTCTTCTGTCAACTCAAATATATATTTAAGTGCCTTTGGTGAATGCTTCATTTCATTTTTTATACTTCCAAGTCAAGAATCCCCACTTATTTTTCATAACTTATCTTTATTGATATTACCTATCACTAAGGCATTGTCATAAAACCTTAATTCATTCAGTGTAGTTTCCTTTAGTTCTTTGGAAAAAATAGTAATAATGATTTTAATGTTTTTTCTTGTAGGTCCAGCATCCAGGTCCGCTCAAAGACAATTTCTGTTAAATGCTTTTTCCTGTGCATGAACAACACATTTGTTGAAAATCAGTCATTAAAGCTATAGAAGCAAAACTGACACTTTTAGAATCAATGACTTGAATAGTCCTTGACCTGACTGTTGAGGGACAGTTTATTATTGTTACTTTTTATTTTGTATGTCCTTTTTGTTTTGTTTTGTTTTCTCTCTGTTTTCTATCTTTCTTTTTCTTTTCTCTTCTTCATATTATACATTGAACTCTTTGTGTAACATAGAGCTAATTATACATATTTTAAGTCAATCAGAAAAAGATCTCAGTTAAAAATAAGAGGGGGAATAAGAGAGGGAGGAGGTAGTCTATAACTGTAAAGCAGTATAGTTCTGCATACAGTCCTACAGACTTACCTCTAAGGGTACAGCCTAAAAACTTGTCATGGGACTCCAAACCCATAAAAATCGGTGGTATAAGTGCCATCTTAACTGTTAAAATGATCATATTAGGTGTTAAAGTCAACTTATAGATAGGTTTAATTGTAAAACCAATCATAAAAATAACATCAAATGCCTGGTAATAATAATAGAATTAAAAAGGAAGGAAAGTCCAATATGGGAAGCAGTCCACACAGCAGACTCCTAAAATGACATTCACTGTAAACAACATTCTGACCTCAGAATCAACCCTTAAGGCTTCCTGGTCTGGCTGAAAGGCCTATGAGAACATTTCAGGCATGGGAAGCCAAGACTCTGTGGCAAAAAAAAATCCTACACGGAGGATCTCTGTGAGACTCCAGTGGAAAGAAAGGGTCATCAAAGAAGGATACACTCTTCTCTGAAGGGAAGAGAGAACTTCCACTTTGCTTATGGCCGTGTCCAAATACTGATGGGTCTATGGTCACAAAGGTTTCCATAGCCTTAGCAGCCCATGGCAAGAGCCTCGGGTGATCACTGATGTCATACATAAGAGTGTTAATTGTTAAAGGAACAACAGAAGTCACTGTGCACTTAACTCCCCTTATAGGACCTCCATCCTTAATGAATTGTACTATGAGAATCAACTGCAAAATTTGTTTTCAAACTGTATTCTATATGTTGTGTGTGTGCATGGGTGCAAACTGTTGAAATCTATGCTTAACATGGAGTTGGTCCTCTCTATATAAAACCAAACTAAAAATGAACCATAATGAAGAAGGAGATGGGAGAAGGAGAGGGAGGTGGGATGGCAGTTGGCAGGGGGAGGGTGGATATGGGTAAGAACCACTATATTCCTAAAGTTGTATCTATGAAAAAACACATTCATTAAATAAAAACTTAAGTTTTTCTTAAAAAGAAAATAAGTCATTTAAGATCATGTATTTTAGCTATTCTGGATACTGATACTGTCCCTCCCCCCTCGCAAGGACTTGTTTCATTGGTTAATACCTTGGATGGAGTGCTCCAGTGAAGACATTTCCTCTACACTGCGCAGTCTCTGATGTCACTCCTTGAGGGGAGTGAAACCTAGAACACGTGCACCATGTCCCTGACTCCTGCACTGTAGCCCTCTGGAATTACAGTGATTTTAGCAGAGACCTTTCTAAACCAGCGCTTTTGATTATCCCCCTATTAAGCTCTGGCTGGACTGCTCTATTGGTATCACACCCACCTGTTAGTCTCAACTAAGGGATACCGAATGGCTCTATTGTTCCTAACAGTGCCTTTAGACATAAATGGCTCCACAGCCTGATCCAATTCAACCTGGACTTTTCTTTAGGGGTAGTCTTGCTTTAATGTCTCTTTCTCTGGTTCCCTCTGTTGAGTGTCTAATTGGCTGGCTGGCCTTGCTGCTTTGACCCCAGGAGATGCCTCTTTCTCAGGTTCACTCTGCTGAGCATTAACTTGTTCAGCTGACCTACTGTTTTGACCCCAGATGTCTGCATCTCTGGTTCATATCTTGTCCTCTTGTCGTCACTATTATGAGCTCCCAACCTCCTCTTAAATACTCACCAGTTGTTCTTAGGCTTGAACGTCCTCACACTCCATTCCAAGTAAAGCTAACCCCTTTAGGAAAAGCCATGGAGCTCTGCATTCTTTCAGCCTGCCTCTGCACCTTGGCAGAATCTCTGCACCACTGCCCTGTGGTCAGGGCCGGAAACAATAGCTTCTCGCAGAGTGACAACCCTCCTCTTCCAGGGAGATGCTGGGTGGGCCACTGGTCACTGGGCTTCTTGGACTGTTGACCCAGCATGGAAACTGCACCTTACACGTGAGCCGCACGGGGCTAATAAAGGTCCAGTAATCTCAGCCTAAGGCAGAGCTTCTGCTGGGTTGCATCAAACAGGCCAGAGGTTGCCCTGGGGGAGAAACAGTGGCTCTAGAATAGAAGCTGGGCTCAAGGGAACCCCCTCTTCTTTTGCATATCTGCCCAAAGTAGAGCTTCTGTCTCACTGGACTGGATTGGGAGGGAGTGAATCAGGGCTCAAATACCACAGACGCTTGCTGTTCTTACTAAAATTTAGCACATTTTCTTGAACATTTCCTCGCTTGATGTATGCCCTTAGGACAACTTCCAGATACTTTAAATAAATTAATTTTATTTTTTAAGATAATTTTCACTAGTTATGTTGGTTCACTGGGGAGAGGATCCACGGAGCTGCTCATACTGCCATTCCAGGAGTGCTTCTCCTAACCCCATGTGATTTGCACTGCCAAAAAAAGAGAGAATCGTTTAGAGAACAGCTGGCTCTATTTACCAGGGCTCTGTTTGCTTCATTGTGACCATATTTTCCAAATTAAAAGTAAGGGGCATGAGGTCTGCCAAGGACTTTGTGCTGCTTCCAGGTACAGGAGTCAAGATGGGCAGTAAATTTCAGAAATACTGGAATGTTCCACTTGTTTATATGGTTTCTGGGGACAGTGGTTCAAAATATTTGAAGCTGGGCTGTCCTCTATAACCTGGGAATATATAGTTGCTAAAATCTGGCTTCCTGAAATGTTGCAAGGGACTCCTGGCTGATAGAAAATCTCCTTCAAAAGAGGACAGTTCTAAGCTGTGTCTTCCCATCAGCCATCACGATTCAGTGTTCGGTGGTTCTCCAAGGACATCAATTAATTCTAATGAGAATTCAACATGGAAAGAACTGTGCTTACGTGGCCCTCAGCAGCCAAGACCAAGTCTTGCCATGTCACACCCACCCTCACAGGCTGTAACCAGGCACCAAATTACCGTCCATGCTAGGGAGGTTTCTCTCTGCAGAGACCTACGACTTTCTCAGTAAAAGCCTAGGCATGTAAAGTAGCCAAGAGGAGTGTGCCCTGGCAGAGGTGCGGGTGGGGAGGAGGTAGGACCGTCTCTGGCACTTCATTCCCAAGTTGTCCTCAAACCTGACTCCCAGTCTCCAGGGGAATCTGGTTTTGAGATGACAGACAGGTCCCATGCCCTCAGCCAGCAGGGCGACATACCCACTCTCCCACCCCCCACTCCCAAAAATATGCATCTGCCTGATTGCTTGAGATTTTGTTCAAATTGAATATGCATTATCTCCATGTTGCCACAAAGCCTATATTTTTAAATGCTCCCACCCAATATTTAAAAATTCCCTTGCTGTCCTTAAAAAGGGTTTTATTGGCACCAGTGTTATTTGATACTTCTGGTTAGCTGGGGAACTCGTGGATCGGGGAGGGACAGACAGTGGGGTGTTGGAGTTACTGCGAAGGACAGCAGGTGTGTTATCTTAGATGGAAAAATTGTGGCTTATGCATGTGTATGTAACCATTCAGGCTGTGGTCTGAGTGATGCTGCTCCCCCAAATCCTTAGGCTGAAATCCTACCCTTTCCAAGGTGGTGGTATTAGGAGGTAAGGCCCTGGGTAATGCCGTCATGAGGGTGGAGCCAAATGAATGAGATTAGCATCCTTATAAACAGGACCCCAGGCAGCTGCCTTGAAAGGGCCATCCCCAGATACCCAACCTACTGACACCTTGACCCCAGACTTCCAGCCTCCAGACCGTGAGAAATAATCGTCTGTTGCCAAGAGGCCACCTCATGCATGGCATCTTTATTACAGTAGCAGCCTGAACGGACCTAGATGCCATGTCTCCATTTAACTAGTAGAAGTCCACGGAAAAGCATGACTGAATGTCTGCTTATCCTTGTCATGTGTCGTCTCCACTGATGTCCCTGTGCAGACCGTGTCATGGGCCTGGCTGGGTCTCAGCATCAGGAAAGTTAGGCAGCTTCGCTCCTCAGCTGCTCCGTTCTTGGACCCGCGCAGCCGGAAGTGGGGAGGGCTCCGGTGGACCAGCGATCTGCTTCCAGTCCTAGCTTCGCTGGGCAGCCCTGGCAGCGTCACACAGGCCGTGCCAGCACCAGGGCTGGAGCCAAGTCTGCCCGACACCAGAAGCCTGCTTCCTTCTCTTCCAGCGCCACGTCTGAGCTGGAGGAAGAACAGCACCCTGCGTTAGCAGCCAGAACCCAGAGCGCCATCGCAGAGCCGTGCAGGAGCTCCCTGGTACTCGCTCCTGCTTTCTCAAACTGGTGAAACCCAAAAAGGCCTCAGCTCCTGAGGCAAAGTAAGAGAGGAAAGGAATTTGGGGAGCTTTGAGGCCCCAGGGCAGAACCAGCTTCACGACAGTCTGGTTTAACCAGCGCAGCCGTGCAGAGAAGCGTAATTAGTTTCCAGGCCCTAGCTTCACTCCAGCAGCCCCCACACCCCAAGGGCTACACAATCTGTTGGACATAAAGAGGAAAATAAAATCACTGCTCTCCTCGGCTGACCCACAGCAACTGCTCCCGGCGGTGGGCAGAAGGTGAGACAGCCACCTGCCTGCCCAGGCAAAGAGGAATGGAATCATCATTTCTAGATGACATTTTCAATTTCTACCCCCCTACACACACCGTGTCCACTAGGCCCTCTTCCACTCTACTGATTAAAAGACTTTTCAAATTGAAAATATCAGCAAATAATAGGAAGGAGGAGCCACAGTCTCATGGTTCTGGCTGCGGGGCTGTTCCCTGCCCATGGTGGCAGCTGGGAGAACCTTCCAGGGTGCATTTCCTGTGCTTGCTGAGCGCAGAGGGTGGAGCAGGTATGCCAGGCCATGGGGAGGGTCCACACCACGAGTGGACAGCTCTGCAGGAGGCCACCAGACAACCAGGATTGCCAGCCCTGCTCCTGTGCCACCTGCTCCGGAGATGTCCCAGGGCAGACTGGGTGTCTCAGTGCCTCCCCCTGGCTGCCCAGGATTCCTGCCTCTGTCTCTGAGTGTGAAAGAGCAAAGGCCAGTGCACTCCTACCCCGTGAGACAGAAGGATTCATTCTGGGGTTCTCACAGGCCCCAGCAGGAGACCCAGGGAAAAGGGAAAGCCAGAGGCCGACGTTCCCTTCCTGTGGAGCCCTGGGAATTCTTGTTCATTTCCAGACATGAGGTTCTGCTCTGTCCCTTCTCTCTGCTCTCCAGGTATCCATGAACATGACCTCAACCCCACCCCTCCTCGACACAGGAACACAGGCACAGCTGCCTATTTCCTGGCTTTCTTCTCTGCTTTGGGTGCAGACTTATTTTTCCCGTCTGTACCCACATGATTGTTCCAGTTTGAAAGTGACCACAAGCGACAGCTTTATTAAGACGAGGACGTGGAGGGTCCCCTGAAGGCTTCAGGCTTCTCACCAGCTGAGCCCTGGGGGATCTCGGTGCAGGAAAGCACACTGTACACACACACACACACACACACACACACACCCCACTGAGCTTCCGCTTCCCTTTGATTAACCCTCGAAACAGCAGTGTAAGCCACGCAGCGCTGGCAGACCCCAGGAGTGCACCAAAAGGCAGACGCAGCAAGAGCAAGGCCGTGCAGAAGCCACACCCGAGCCTGGGAGGGTGAGAACTGCTTGCCAGTTCCCTGAACTCTTGTCCAGCAGCCACAGACCTGGGTGCGAATCCTGCCACTGCCTCTCCCGGGGAGGCTCTGAGCAGGCCTGATTATTTACTCATTTAGTCTCTCAACGAATAACCCCCTTAGGCTCCGCCACGTACCAGGCACTCTCTGGAATGCTGGAAAATGGAAAAAGCAGGGCTCACTCTCTACCTTTGAGGAACCCACAGTGTAAAAGGAAGTGCAGATGGATGATTATAGCACAATTTTCTCATCTCTAAAATGGGCCAATGTTTTCTCAGGCTTATATTAAGGATTAAATAACATGAACTGAATTAAACAGTGCCAAGCATACAGTAGGTGCCTGATACATGTCTGTTTTCCCTCTTGCTGTTTTTCCTCCATCTCCTTGCTGTAAAGTCTCTGTTCCTCCCTCGTTGCTGCACTGCTCTGGTTCGAAAGGCTGGGTAGAAGCTCCATCCCCAGACAGAACCAGGAACCATAATGCACAGACCAGACCCAAAGAGTGCCAGGCCCTGCTCAACACTGCTGGGTCCTTCATCCAGAGGATGATCCCAGGTGGTGGGGTACAAGCCTTATGAACCCAGGCAGGGCAAGAAGGCAGGAACTGCGCCCCCCCCCCCTTAGAAAGAACCAGGGAGTCTGTCCACACCCTTGTGCCTTATGTACCTGGATTCATCTGAGAGTACACGAGGTACTTCGAAATGTTTGTGGAAAATGGAATTTAGAGATAAGACCATGCATAGCTTTTCCATAATATGCATTTTCCATAAACTTTTTGAAGACCCTCCTCCCCCACCCCCGGCCCCATGCATGGCTTCCAAAACCGTTTGCACCAAAACAAACTTATCTTTCCATTCCACTTTTCCACAAACATTTTGTCACGTCTTCTCAACCGAGGATTTACCTCCCCACTGCAGAAATGCCTGCAGTTGAGGGAAGTTACTGGGCATGGAGGCAAAGTTCCCAGACTTGGGTTCGGGACCAGTGGATCCCCATCCCAGAGCCTGCAAGGCCCAGCAGAGCATCCGCGGGAAGTCACCAAGTTGTGTTGGGTCGGAGATGCCTGGGCAAATAGTCTGGGAAGAGGGTACTGATGCTATTCCCAGCTCTGGCTTGTTCTGACTCCACACCCAGACGACAGCCTTCACAACTGAGTTACGATGTCAGGCCTGCCAAGGGAGGAAGGTTCGCCCTGCTCTGCTGCTATGTGAGCAAAGAGGGATGACTGCTGCACTGAGCTGCACGGCGCAGTACTGAAAGTTTCTGGGACAGGTGTCGGCACAGAAGTTAAGACACCATCTGGGACGCCTGCATCGCACATCAGAGGGCCTGGGGTTGAGTCTACCCCAAGCCCAGCTTCCTGCTCACGTGCATCCTGGGAGACAGCAGGTGATGGTTCAGTTAGTTGTGCCTGAGACACTTGTTGGGGTTGAGTTCTTGGCTCCTAGTTTCAGCCTGGCACAGCTCTGGCTGTTTGGGATTTGAACATCAGATGCAAAAATACAACTCACTCTCTCTCTCTCTCTCTTTCGTCTCTCTCTTCCACTTCCCTCTTTAAGATAAATAATATAAATAATTATAATTTTTAAAAATATTCTAACATTTACCAGGATGTAATTTACTAGACATTTTATTTTTCTGTTACAAAGACCAGTGAATACTTTCTGTATTTCTAAAGTCATTACAAACCTAAAAATACTTGTGCTGTTTTGCTTTAAAAAATGGCTCTTGCTGGAGAACATTCGAAATTCACAATCATATGGTCTCATGAAAGTAAAATAATTGTTTTTATTATTTTTGAAGGCTTGCTACCAACAAGTGCTCAAAACAACTCCTGCTAATCAAGAAATAAGTTTACTGCCCAGGAAGTATCACAATGAATTACTAAAATCTCCTTTAATAAAAAAATGCAAAACCATCCCTCAGTATTCTGCTGTCACTAGAAAGGAATCTTTTTGACAAGGACTTTGTGTACTTAAGTAGATAAGCACTTTTTAAAAATGCAGTGTGTACCTTCCCATATGTGAAACTAGATCTTTCTCCAAGTTGTAAAGAATGTGTATTAGAACTATATCATGCGGCTGGCGCCGCGGCTCACTAGGCTAATCCTCCGCCTTGCGGCGCTGGCACACCGGGTTCTAGTCCCGGTCGGGGCGCCGGATTCTGTCCCGGTTGCCCCTCTTCCAGGCCAGCTCTCTGCTATGGCCGGGGAGTGCAGTGGAGGATGGCCCAAGTACTTGGGCCCTGCACCCCATGGGAGACCAGGATAAGTACCTGGCTCCTGCCATCGGATCAGCACGGTGCGCCGGCCGCAGCACGCCGGCCGCAGCGGCCATTGGAGGGTGAACCAACGGCAAAGGAAGACCTTTCTCTCTGTCTCTCTCACTGTCCATTCTGTCTGTCAAAAAAAAAAAAAAAAAAAAAAAAAAAACTATATCATGCAACAAAATGCACATTTGGTTGGGGAGGAAGAAAGAGATGATTAAATTGAATCTTCCTGATGATCGTCTGAAATCACATGGACCTGCCTGGGATCAACACTATAAACCACATTGCTCTGAGTTCCATCAAATCCACTGTGGCAGGAAGATTGGCTGATGTGGCTGCAACTCCGTCTGGAGGGTGATGCAAGAAGAGACCAGTCTCTCCTCAAGAAGACCCCTTCTCCCAGCGGGCTGGGAGATCAGACTCAGGAGCCAGGAGACGGGACAGCGTGCAGTCCTCCCCCTCCAGCCAAGGTCTCAGCCACCCTGCACATCCCCACCCTTGTCGGCTGCGGGCTGCAACACCAAATAGGTTCTACAAAACAAATATGAGGGTCCTCAAAACGTTCATGGGAAATGCAGAGTATTGGAGAAAACAAACCTATGCATAGATTTCAAAAATGTTTACATCAAAAATCTTACCTTTTGAGAGCAGGCACCTACCCTAGCCATTAAGACACCTGAGCACCTGGGTTCAGACTCTGGCTCCTGACTCCAGCTTCCTGCTGATGCAGACCCTGGGAGCTGGCAAGGATGACTCGGGGAATCTGGTTCTTCTTTCAACATCAGGAGACCCAGACTGCATTCCCAGCTCTTAGCTCCAGCTTCAGTCCTGCCCAGTCCTGGCCAGGAGGGCACGCGGTGAGTGAACCAGCAGACAGGCACTCTGCCTGTTCTCCCTCTTGCTCTCACTCTCTTTTTGAAAATAAGCCCATCTCTTAATTCCATTTTCTTTTTGGATCTCTCTCAGATTTTTCCAAAACCCAAGGGCAGGTCCCCAGGCTGGCGGTCTCAGGACTTCAAAGCAGCCGTCAGTCCCACGGAGTGGCCCTGGGCAGGTGTGACAGGCTGTCCTTAGGGCGCCCCTCGGAGCTCACGTATGGCTCTCTCAGGCTTGATTAAACAGGGGAAGCCCTAGCTGGCTGCACTGGGCCAGGGCTCAACTTCCGTCTCTAAGCCTCACAGCCGGAAGAGATCTTCCTGAGCACATTTTTCACATAAGCTCCAAAAAGGAAAGACAGCGGGAACAGAGGAAAGACAGACCCAGCTCTCCCCTGCGCCCCAGCCCCTGGAGGCAGCATGGGTGCCTCCCTGTGCATCACCTCATTTCATCAGCACAATCCTGCGGTGGGCAAGAAGTGTCCTCACTTCTACAGTTGGGGAAACTGAGGCACCAGAAATGAACAGACTCGGCGAGCCCTCCCCACATAGACGGCAGCTACTGGTTTTGTTTAATAACCAAACTTGCCCTCTCAAATCTTCCCTGCTCCACTCCTCTAAATCCTCTTTATTCTTCAAAGACGTCCCGGTAACCCCCGTGAAGTCTCTTCTGACAGCTCCTGCTCCCAGAATTCCATTTAACCTTCATCATGTCTGTCAGTGTGCATAGAGCCTCAACCGCTTCTCGCTTTGCCTTCTCAGTCAGCTTGAGGAGCTCTTTTAGGAAAAGGGACTGGGTCCTGGGTGGTTTGTCATTTCCCACGCAGCGCCAAGCCCATGAGTGGTACCTAGGGAGCAGCCACAGAGCAGCCTGGACTGGTGCCTTTAAACACTGGGCGTGGGTGGCACCGGGTGCGGTGGTGAGGGTGCCCCTTGGGACACCTCTGTCCCATCCTGGAGCTGCCTGAGCCCACGGCCGCCTCTGCTTCTGATTCCAGGCTCCTGCTAATGTGCATCTTAGAAGGCAGCAGATGATGGAAAGCTCAAACACTAGGGATCTCCACCACCCACACGGAAACCAGGCCAAGTTCTGGACTTGTGGCATTGTTCTAGCCCAGCCCAGACTGTTGTGGGCATTTGAGAAAGGAACCAGCCAACGGAAGACCTCACTTTGTCTATCTGTCTCTGTCTCTGTCTCTCTTTGCCTTCCAAACAAACTAAAATAATTTTTTAAACTTTTTAAATAAAATTAAACTTAAAAATAAAGAAAAACTTGGATTCTCTGCCCTCCCCCTTTCTGGTGGCCCTCCAAGCCCTCCAGAGCAATCCTTCTACAATGCCTCTGAGGCTGTACAACCAGCTCCATCTGGCCTCACCCCCCTCTCCTTTCTCCCACCATCACTCTGCCTCATCCACACTGGCCACCCTACTGTCACTCAAACACACCAGATGCATCCCTGCCTCAGGGCCTTTGCACTGGCTGTTCCCTTAGTCACATACATGGCTCACATCTTACCTTCTTCAACTCTTGGTGCTTGTGGAAGATCCCCAAGCAGCTTGATCCATTGCAATCCCTTCATATTTTCGTCTTTGTTCCGTCGATACACCCTCAGCACTGATGGGTGCTGAAGAAATGCTTGTTGAATGAAGGAAGACTCTGAGCATGTGACTGAAAGTTGTTCAAAGTCCCGCCCCAACAGGGAGTACCGGAATCTGGAGGTACACCTGCAGTTTCTCCCAGCCACCCACAGGGATCCATTTCCTGCCCAGGCCCAATCCCTAACAAATAATGCCAGCCTTGGGGTCATGTTCTACACCTACCCACAGAGCTAGGGGCCCGCTATTCTGTACATTCCACTCCAAATATTCTATTCCCTCTCTTTAATGGAAGTTGCCGGCAGGCCTGGCCATGTCTGCTGTTTCCTTTCTTTGTGCCAGTCCCCTCTTAGGGTTCCATACCCAACCCCATGCCCTGAAAAGAGAGGACCCCCAAGGAAAGCTATGGCTGGGATGAGTGCGGGAGGTGCTCTTGTCCACACTATGTCCTCTCCTGGAAAGATGTGACATTACTGGCTGTGAACAGGCACACCTGGGGCACCTCTCAGCTTCCCAGAGGGCTGAGGCCAGGCGGGCTCCCAGCACAGGTATCCCCCACGTCTCCAGGGAGAGAGTTTGCCAAGGAGCCACTCGCCAGTAACCCATTTTGGGGCCCTGGGCTCTCAAGAGGGCTGCCTCCAGCCTCGCCTGCAACCTCTCTGTTGGGGAAAGGAGTGAGCTTGTTTCCTCCTGGTCAGCATCCTCCAAGCAGAAAAGCAAGAGGGCCTGGCCCCTTACTTTGGGCTGAAGAGAGGCAATAGGGGGTCTGTCTCTCACCAGCTGCTTGCACACGCTAAGTACAATCACCAAGCCTCGGAGGTAAAACAAGGGTGGTAGCCTCCCCGCACAGGGCTGCAGGCTGGGGCCGGCACGAGGCGGCGCCTGCCACTCAGCACGTAGCAGGTGCTCCACGTGTGCCGACTGCCCCCTCTCCGTCTCTTTCCAGATGAGTTCAGTCCTGTATCCACAGCCCTCCCTCCCCGGTTTCCTCCCTGTGCTGATGAAAGCCCCCTCGGGTCACCTGCCACTGCACTCCATTTATAACACAAATCCTCAAGTTCTAACCATTAAAAAAAAAAAAAAAGCCTGGCCTGGTTATAGAGTTGGAGGGTCTGACTCCTGATTCCAGCATATTACACTTCCCTCCATGCAGTCTTTCAGAAACTAAAGCGAATCAGAGGATCAGCTTGTTATTAAAACGAGCTTTAGAAGCTGAAGAAACCAAAATGGTACAAGACTCACTTCTCCAAGCCCGAGCAACTGACAGGCAGGTAGGAAGCCTCCTCACCCCGCTCCTACTCCTTGCAGCTCCTTCCTTCCCTTCAGGGAAAGATGATGATTAATTAGACAAAGCCTGCTCCACTTGTTGAAATCCTTTGAGGCAGGAACCACATAAACACCGAGCATTATAACTGCAGTAAAGAACTCCAGGAACTCCTCTGCCTGGGGACGCGAAACAAGGCACAGCTAAATAAATCTGCAACGGAAGATCAGAAAGGATCTTCCACATGGATAATAGAAAATGTCACCAGCATAAACAGGAAGAGAGATTAGTCCAATAAAGGGAAAAAAGCCCCCTTTGTGGGGGCTCCAGGAAGATTTTTGCTTACTTTAAACTTTCCAGCATATAACTCACACGGTTATTAATACAGACTCCTACTGTTTTGGGCAAATAAACAGCTGCTGATGTTTTGTGCCCAAACCACTTTATTAGAGCTTTCCTTTACAGCAATTGTTTCTTCCTTTCCAAATCCTACGAGGCTCAGACAGCTGAAAATAAGGCAGAGCAAACAACAAAGGAGAGAGGAGGCAGCCTCTGTCGGCGGGGCTGCTGGGACCCTCACGGCCTCCTCTATTGCTCTTCAGGAAAGGCAGCGTTCAAGGGCAGTGAACAGAAACAGAGCGGTGTCACCAGGAGAGCTGCTTCTGCCCCGGGCCTGGGACTGACTGCCGAACAGAAGGCACTGAGAGAAACCCCGGTGACCAAGCATCAGGTATACCCAGGGCTTCCCTGCCCATACATCTGCGTGTACGGGCCTATTTTATTCGTTTTTGAAAATATTTATTTATTTGAAAGGTACAGTTAGAGAGAGAAAGGGAGAGAGAGGGAGGGAGAGATAGAGAGAAAGAGGGGGGGAGAGAGAGAAAGGGAGGGGAGAGAGAGAGAGGGAGAGAGAGAGGGAGGTGGGAAAGAGAGAGAGGGAGAGAGAGGGAAGGAGGGGGGAGAGAGAGGGAAGGGGAAAGAGAGAGGGAGGGGAGAGAGAGAGGGAGAGAGGGAAATCTTCCATCTGCTGGTTCACTCCCCAAATGGCTGCAACGGCCAGGACAGGAGCTTCCTCTGTGTCTCCACGTGGGTGCAAGGGCCCAGTGACTTGGGCCATCTTCCACTGCTTTCCAAAGCACTTTAGCAGGGAGCTGGATCAGAACTGAAGCAGTCATATGAGATGCCAGCCCTGTAGGCCATGTCTTAACCCTCTGCACCATAGTGCCAGCTCCACGTACAGGTTTAAAACAGAGAAAGTCTGGCCTGGTACTGTGACGCAGAGGGTTAAAGATCTGGCCTACGGTGCCAGCATCCCATATGGGTGCCAGTTCGAGTCCCGGCTGCTCCACTTCCAAACCAACTCTCTGCTATGGCCTGGGAAAACAGAAGATGGCCCAAATGCTTGGGCCCCTGCACCCATATGGAAGACCCGAAAGAAGCTCCTGGCTTCAGATCAGCTCAGCTCTGGCCACTGAGGCCATTGGGGAGGGAACCAGTGGATGGAAGACCTCTCTCTGTCTCTCTGGCTCTACCTCTCTCTGTAACTCTTTCAAGTAAATAAAAAAATATTTAAAAAAAAAAATTAAAAAGGGCACATAAAAAGAGCACCTGACTCCACAGTGATCCATGGTAATCCAGGAGAGACAGCTCTCACAGCCTCTGTAACAGCACCAGACACCCACCCAGACCGTGACCTCGTCCCTCTGCCACCCTGTGTGCGACAAGCCACACCCCCTGTCTGGCTCCCTCTCTTGCTGCTCTCCCACTTGACTTGAGGCCTTTGAGCCCACACTTGAACACAGTCTTGGGTGAAATTTTCATTTTCTCTTCTCTTCTGCAGACAGCACAGACCCTGGAGACAGCTTCCCTTCTGCACCCCGGCCACCCATCAGCCCTGCGACCTTGGGCAAACACCTCCCACTGCTGTGACAAAACTGGGTAAGGCTGGGTAAGACATAGGAAGTGTGTTTACTTTACAGTTTAGAGGCCAAACGTCCAGGATGAAGGGGCCGCATGGAGTCAGCCTTTGGGGACAGCCCCTTGGCTGCCTCCCAACATGGCGGATGGCACCACAGTGGGTGCGGGAGGGAGACAGCAGTCTCCAGGGAGACAGGAAGCCAGAGACCCAGGAGCCGGGCTTGCTCCTTCCTAACACTCATCTTTGTGGGAACTAACCAGGGTTCCTGGAGAACTTCATGAATCCCTGTGGAGGGTATTTCCTCCAGCAACCCAATCACCTCCTACCATGCCCCACCTCCTATCGGTTCTGCCACCTTTCCGCATCACTGCACCGAGACCAAGCTGCCAGCCCTGAACCTTTGAGGGCCACACACAAATCCTATCCAAAGCATGGCACTCTTTAAGTCTTAATTTTCCCACCTCCAAAATCCTACTTCAATCACCTTGCAAAAAGGAAAAGGAAAAGGAATCACTGATTTAAAAAAAAAATACATTTTTCTCTTTAAATAACATAAATTAAATAACCTTGCAGGACAGCACCTAGCCAGCTCTGACATGCACGAGCAGTTTTCTTCCTCCATGTCCTTGATTCAATCAAACCGCAATTGTTGCTACGCCTGTTGCTCTAAAATCAATTGACAGTTTGTCTAAGATTCCCATTTGTCACTTCAACTGTCTCTTTAGTGTTCTTATTCCACACTCGTTGGCCCAGGCGATTTTGCTACTGTTCCCCTAGGCTCCCAGATGTCATTAGCACGACACTTTTAGCCCAAGCTTCAGGTGCCATCCAGCCAGACTTCCTGAATTGCCCACCCGCTCCTCTAGGATCCCGATGGCCCTACACTCTAGACTCCCAGAGCTCAGAGACAGACAGCATGTCAGACTGGAGGAGCCCACAAGCTCCAGAGCTGGTTCGGGGCCGCGCTCCACCCAGGACCCGGGCAGCAGGCACCCATTTGCACCACACGCCGTCCCCAAGGTGAGCGGTGCAGACGCTGCTTCTCTGGCTCTTCCCACTGTACCTGCGTGAGCTCCTGGAGGACAGTGGTGGTGGATCAGAGCCCAAAGAGGTGCACCTGCGGGCTCCGATGCCGTCTCAGGGGTGACTTCCCAGGAAGCCTCTCAGTGTCTCGCCGGGGCCGGATAACAGGAATTTTGACTAACACCATTAAGGGAAGCCTCACTACCCAAAAATAAACCTTCAGAAAACAGAAATTCAATGTCAGGCAATGAAAAAGAACTACCTCTCAGAACTGCATACCCACTGGGATGATCTGTCTAGCAATATATTTTAATCCACCGTCATGTAGCCATAAAAATTACCGAAGCTTTAGCCTTCTGATAACCAGGAACCCTTCTGCTTAAAGCTTCAGTTGGCTGCACCCAGCAGGGTCCAGCAGGGGTACGCAGACCCACCCAGAGGTTTCCAGAATGCCAGTTTCCTCAATCACTGCCACAACATACTGTATTCTGGAGCACTTGTGAGGTAATTTGTTATTAACTGTAATTTAGTAGCAAAACATATGAATGATTAACTTTGCGTAAATTAAAGAGATTTCAAGGTTATCGCATTCCTTTGCATACTAATACGGTTCCGTGAGTGGGAAGGGAAGGGGTGGAGTGAGAATGAAGGCAGCGTGCTGGGACAGGCAGCAGCCTGGCCCGCCCCGGGGCCCCTGCCCTGCGTGTGAAGGCATGTGTGTCAGGAACGGGGGTGGGGTGGGGGCAAGCAGACGCACTGAGGAATGCAGCCGACTGTGACCCCAAGGCACAGTGGATTTGTTGAGAAAACAGTGGTAGGAGCCATGGGATGGCTGAATCACTGCCAAGTTCAAGGCAGGTTACCCAGCCCTCAAGAGACTTCCACGCCCAGCGTAAAAAGCCCAGCCCACCATTCACTGACTTGGAGCATCACCAGCAGAGCTCATCCACAACGCCTCTTCTCCCCACCCCAGTGCCTGCCCAACCTGTACAGACTTCTGCCCCTCCAGCTCCATGCACAGTCCTCTCTCTCTCTCCCCAAGCCCCACCTTGCTGCCTGCTGGCGGCATTCATCACTCAGGACCTCCGTACATCAGCTCCAGCAGGACTGCCCTCCAAGAGGCTCCGCAAGGCAGCCTCGCTGCTCCCAGGCTCCCAGACAGAACCCAAGTGAGACCCTCAATGCAGCCCCAGGTCAAGACTATAAATAGTCCACTCAGCTCTGCAGGTGAAGTGAGGTCAGACATCCTGTAGGATGGTGATGAAGACGCTGCAGTAGCCTTGCTATAGGTCTCTGCATTCCAGCGGTACCCGTGAAAACAGATTAGCCCAACCCAAGTGACTGAAGCCAACCTCCAAGGCCGGAAAGCAGGCTGTGCTTCTCTGACATTTTTCATTCTGAATTCTCCTTGAGATTCTACACCTACCTACTTATCAAGGGCAAATAACAATTCACGTCAAGTGAGTGGGAAAGAATGTAGAATTCATTCATTTTACAGCCTACACACTTAGGGCTAAAAATGAAAATTCTCTGACCATGGGGAAAAAAAGTTATACAACTTTGGCAAGGTTTGTCTGCTGCACAAAGATGTGGGCCTGGGCTGGTCACCAAGGCAATTAGGCTCAACCTCTAAGCCGTGCTATTCAACGCTCGCTAAATATCAATCACCATCCCAACACAATTCCATCTGCCACTGTGCACGCCGAAAGACAAACAGCTTCACTATTTAAATGACATCCTTTCCTCAAATAAACGCCAAGCACTCAGCAAACAATCCGTCCTCTTCTTCACAAACCCTGCCCCACAAAGGACCAGATGAGGACACCAGCTAATTCGAGGTGATGTCCAAAAGCTAGAACCGCCAAGCCTAGGGCATCTTCTGATTCTTGGAGGCCATCTAAGGTTTGCAACTCAGCAAACAGAGCAATCTGCTGTTAGGGACCCGATGTGCATTAATATGCACACCAAATGCCTAATAAAGTTTCAGGAAACAAAATGCAGCTAATAACCCATTTCTCCCATTGTTGGGATGATCTTGATTTGGTGAAGTGAGATAATGGATTTAGAAATTAGTCATATAATGTAATACATTATTAATCATGGTATTCATGAGGGAAAATAGATGCTGAAGGAACACCACCCAGGAATTCACTTTCCTTTTAGCTTTGTTTACTCTCTTGAATTCTTCCTGCTTCCATCATCCCTCACCAGAATGTAACAGTCTGATCTTCCCTCTCTTCCCCAGTGATTTTCAACCTGTTTCTGAAGAAGCAGAGGCTGCTAAATAATGACATGTTTTAGAGAACACAGTAACAGGGAGCGTGCAAGTTACAGGGAGGGAGGGAGCCCAGAGGTGGGGCCTGGGAGACCCCTCCGGAGCCTTTTACCTCTTGGGTCCCTATTGAACCTTCTTTCTAGAAGGTTTGGGGTGCCTGGGGACACAGTGGGAAAACTACTCCCCTAGACCATCTATGCAAAACAATCAGTGTATACGTAGCATGTAAGGCAGGCGCGATGGATAGAGATAGCTATAAATAAAACACAGATGTAAAATACACAAACATGGATAAAAGAGAAGAATGGGCAAAGGACACAGCAGTTCTCACAAAATGAAGGCAAACATGTAGGTGGGGGGAAACAGCCTACGGTCATCAGAGGAAGACAAATTAACAGAATAGTGTGTTTGACAGCAATTCCATTGGCCCAGAAAAATTGGATGATGACACCAAGACTGGCCAAGCTCCATTACACTGGTACAGTAACACTACTGTCAGCCGCTCTGTAACAAGTCCTTCCTTTTGGACAACAGTTTTCATAAAAATGTCCACAGTAATTTTTGTTTTTTCTTTTAATTTGAGAGGCAGCAAAAGAGAACCCCTATCTGCTGGATCACTTTTCAAATGCCCACAACAAAGCCAGGAGCCAGGGATTCAGTTCAGTTCTCCCACACGGATGGCAGGAGCCCACATACTGGACCCATTCTCACTGCCTCCCTAGGTCCACATTAGCAAGAAGCTGGAGTCAGGATCCTGGGCTGGGGATGAACTGCAGGCTCTGGGATGCGGGATATGGACGTCCTGGCTGGCATCTCGACTGCTGGCCAAAGGCCTGTCCCACTCGCGCTCTGAGTCACTGCTCACCCCCCTTCTGGAAACATGGCGGGACTATGGAAGGTCCATGGGAAACCGGAATTACAAGATGCATTTATCTGAATGCAAACTTTGATAATCCATGCATAGTCTTTTTCATATTACACATTTTCCATGAACTTTTTGAAGACCCCTGTACATCTTGAAAATAATTCAAAAGAAAAGAAAAAAAAAATGAGGTGAAGACATTGACTTCTGCTGAGAATGTCCAACAATAGGGAAGTGGTTGTCTCAACAATGGCACAGGATGTGAGAATACTATGCAACCATTAACAACACAGTAACAGTTCTCCTAAACACCCCCACCTTGGTCCACTCTCCACATCCACTGGGCTTTCCATTTTCTCTGTCCAACAAACCCCACACCTCTGTCCCTCCATGTGGCCCCTTCTCAACCACTGTGGCTCCCAATCACCTCCCCCCTACCCCTGCTGGGCTGGTTCCCAGACATGTTTACACCATTCAGACTTGTCACTGTAACCACCCAATTTAATTATATATGAAATCTGACTGCTAAAGCAATGAGAGTTGCTGTTTCTAAGAAAATTAATTTAAATGCTTTGGTAAGACTAAACCAAAGGTTGTCACTGACATCGCAGTCAAATTACATGTGAGAAAAATTACTGCAAAAGGTCAAACAAAGATCACAAAAAAAACTAGGCTACTGTACAGAGATACCATCATTAGTACCTTTCAGCTCCCAGTGAATTTTAAAGAAAACAGAACTAGAATCAGACTTGGTAAACAGGATGTCATAGGAGCTGTTTGTGCCAGGAAGATGAGCCGAATACCGATCGGCAATCCACCCCAAAGACAGTGCTCTGGCCTGACATCAAAGGACTGGCACATGAACCTACATGAAAACCAGATGCTTTAATTACATAATTTCAAAACACTATCGTTTAATGCATGTTTGTAACATTCCCCTTCCTTCTCCTCTCTGACCAGGATTTCATGAGCGGGCTGTGTGGAAGAGAGGAACCCATTGTCCTTTGCCAGCAACACTGGACCACATGGACTGAGAGTGGCTCCAAGCACCGTGACCTCCGACTACTGCCCCAGTGCAGTGCCTCGCCCAGATTACATCCCTAGTAACTAAACGTTGAGCCAGGGAACTATGTAGCAAACATGAAAAAATGCTCCTAACAAAAAGAAAATTTTAAAAAGGCAGACTACAAGATTACACATAAATCATAACTATACCTTCATTTTAAAATATGGGGGCAGGGGCCAGCATTGTAGTTAAGCTGCCACTTGCGACACCAGCATCCTGTACCAACACCTGTTGGAGACCTGGCTGCTCCACTTACAATCCAGCTCCCTGTTAACACATCTGGGAAGACAGCAGATAATGGCCCAAGTGCTTGGGCCTCTGCCACCCTTGTGGGAGACCTGGATGGAGTTCCAAGTTTCTAGCTCTGGTCTGGCCCAGCCCTGGCTATTGCAGCCATTTGGGGAGCCGACCAGCAGATGGAAGATTTCACTCTCTCTTTCTCTCTCTCTCTCTCTCTCTCTCTGAAATTCTGCCTTTCAAATAAGCAAATAAGCCTTAAAAAAAAAAAAAAAAAAACTTCAGGGGGCTGGCACTGTGGCGTAGTGGGTAAAGCCAGCATCCCATATGAACACCGGTTTGAGTCCCAGCTGCTCCACTTCCGATCCAGCTCTCTGCTATGGCCTGGAAAAGCAGTAGAAGATGGCCCAAGTCCTTGAGCCCCTGCACCCATGTGGAGACCCAGAAGAGGCTCCTGGTTCCTGGCTTCAAATCAGTGCAGCTCCAGCTGTTGAGGCCATCTGGGGAGTGAACCAGCAGATGGAAGACCTCTCTCTCTCAGCCTCTGTCTCTCTGTAACTCTGCCTTTCAAATAAATAAATCAATCTTGTAAAAAAAAAAAAAAAAACCTGCAGAGGCAAATAGACAAGGCTAGTAAAGAATATTCAAAATGCAAAATAGTTATTAGGGCAGAATGAATTACGGACAATTTTATACATTTTAAAATACTTTCTGTGGGGTAGGTGTTTGGTGCAGTGGTAACTGCCACTTGGGATACCCACATCCTAAGTCAGAATGTCTGGTTTGAGTCTGGGCTCCACTTCCAATTTCAGCTTCCTGATAATGTGCACCCTTGAAGGTATCGGTGACTGTGGCTCAATGACTGAGTTCTGGGCGCCAGGCTTCAGCTGGTCCAGCCCTAGTTGTTGAAGACTTTGGGGGAGCGAACCAGTGGATGGGAGATTTCTGCTTCTCTGCCTTTCAAATAAACTGAAAATAAACAAATTTTTTTTCTTAACATTAGCACATTACTTTCTAGATTCAACAAGATCCTAACCAGAAAAAGGAGAAAGTCATTTTTGCTTTTGACAGTGAATTAGCAATTCCATTCCCCTAAGTTCTCCAACACTTGGGTCTCCTTCAGCAAACTCTCTACCTCTGCCACCTGTCTCACCCATCTGATCTTTCTCCTCCTAGAACCAAACCTGTAATGACACTTATTTTGTGTTTCCAAGCTATCAGGATCCTTTTTTTTTTTTTTTTTTAATCTGAAGTTTTCTACCCTCTCGTTTAACATCTATTTGGTTGGGGGGAAAAAAACTCAAAATTGCAATTTACATTCCCAAGAGATTCTCAAACACCATCTAATTAAATCATTCAATCAGAAAACAAATTAAAATGAAATATCACTGCAACCCCCAAGAGGAAAATAAACTTTTCAGTCATGACGAGAACAGACCTCTAGGGTGACGCTCCAAAGCCTCTTCTAATTGCAAGTCCTTCTGAACATCCTGCGGAACATTTTGTGACATTTGCAGCTTCCGGGACGACTTCCCTTCCTCCGGAAAGAGGAGCCTGAGCACGCCTCTGGAGCAAAACATGTTCTTTGCAGAAGGTAATGCTCTCATTAATGACTAATTGGTGCACTAGGCCTCTGCCGGAGTACTCTCTCATTCACCCACTCACCCATCCAACGCCTACTCTCTGCAGAACACGCCAGGGTGTGCAACAAACACGAGGTGAATGGCACCTCTGCCTCTCGCCAGGAAACCAAACCAAACCCTGAGCCCCGAGTCCTTCCATGGACAGCGTCTCCGAGTGGGAAAGCTGCCGATGCCATCGCCCCCACCGTCCTCTGAAGTCTTAACTCTCACATTCACTTCCACCATCATCAACTGGTTCCAGGGAACCCTTCTCACCTGGGGGCCCCAGGAGAGAGCAGAGCACGTGGTTAGGAATTTAGACTCTGAAGCCACACTAGCTGTGTTCAAACCCCTTTACTACCAAGAACCACTGATATGACCCTAGACAATTCATGGAACCTCTCCGGGCCTTGGTTTCCACATATGTTGAATGGGGCTATTATCACCTACCTCACAGGGCTGTGTAGACTAAACAGTCAACACATGGAAAGCATTTAGAAGAGGGTCCAGCGTATAACAGGTGCTATATAATTCTTCCTTTTTTTTTTTTTTTTACAGGCAGTTAGACAGTGAGTGAGAGAGAGAGAGACAGAGAGAAAGGTCTTCCTTCCATTGGTTCACCCACCAAATGGCCACCACAGCCGGCATGCTGTGCCGATCCGAAGCCAGTAGCCAGGTGCTTCCTCCTGGTCTCCCACGCAGGTGCAGGGCCCAAGCACTTGGGCCATCCTCCACTGCCTTCCCAGGCCACATCAGAGAGCTGGACTGGAAGAGGAGCAACCGGGACAGAACCGGCCCCCCAACCAGGACTAGAACCCGGAGTGCCAGTGCCACAGGTGGAGGATTAGCCTAGTGAGCCGTGGCGCCAGCCATTTTTTCCTTCTTATTATTTTTTTAAAAAATTTTATTTATTTACTTATTTGACAGGTAGAGTTGCAGATAGCAAGAGAGACAGAGAGAAAGGTCTTCCTTCCATTGGTTCACCCCCCAAATGGCCGCTATGGCTGGCACTGTGCCAATCCAAAGCCAGGAGCCAGGTGGGAAACCCGCTGGTCTCCCACGTGGGTGCAGGTGCCCAAGCACTTGGGCCATCCTCCACTGCCCTCCTGGGCCACAGCAGCGAGCTGGACTGGAAGAGGAGCAGCCGGGACTAGAACCCAGCACCCATATGGGATGCCGGCACCGCAGGCGGAGGATTAACCAAGTGAGCCACGGCACCGGGCCCCTCCTTTTTATTATTGCCCCTTATTTGTCTCAGCTCAGCCAAGTAAACAGGATTATTCAAAAGGCTCTGCTGACTGAAGGACTTTGACAGCGGACTACACAGAATCAACCTCTATCACCGAGTACAGAAGTCTGGTATATGGTCCCTTTCCACCCTCTGCCTTCGAGAGCTGCCCTTGACCAGTCCCAGGGGCTCCTTATCTGTCTTTCTAAAATCCGGGTCACTGAGGGGGAGGGACGAGCACTCCAGCACCTTGCAGGGAGCTGTCAATCACTGCCACACCATCACAGCACAACCACCCAACTTCTGCCTCATTTGTGGTCTTTCCCAAGTCACTACCCCTTTCCCACCCACTTCCAGGCTGTGGGTTTGGCCTTTGTGTCCTGAGACTGTGGTCATTTCTGAACATCCACAGGAGCCATTGCACGCATACAAGAGAACTGGACCGGCACGCGTTTCACCGATCCTGCTCTTTTCTTACTCATCTCCTGAACAATACACAGTTAAAGGTTTCCTCGGAGAAAATCACAAAGGCTCCCTTTGAACTTCACCACCGCACTTGTTTTCACACAGAGCCTCATAAATTACGTGACACGATCCACAGCCAACATAATAGGGGCTCACCCTGGGAGAAGCTCACGGATTAACAACATCCCCTCAACACCGCCCAAAGCAGGACCCAGCCCACCCCCTCCCTGACCACACAGAAAAGCAGGAGAGAATCATTTCCCAGGAACACTTACACACAAGCGGAATCTGACCAGAAACCTCTCAAAACCTGTTGGCAAACTGCAGACATGGAAGGAGGGCATGGCCTTGTGCCTCCCGGGAACAGTCCCCCACCGCCCTGGGGCGGACACCCACTTCTGGAGCTGATGAACTGTGGATCTGGACCCAGGGCAGGGCGTGGGAAATGACAAGGAAGAGACAGCAGCTCCAGGCACCCACCGCAAGACAACCTGGACCAGATGGAGAGGGGGAGGCAGGTCTGAAGAAGAAAGTGGCATCGGTCTGCTCTCCTGGGGAAGTGTGTTCTTAACTCACATCCATCAGGGAGCAAAGCGGACCCAGACGGCTCCTCTGCTCCGACCCCAACCTGCCCTGGGAAGAAACTGTTCCACCACGGGGCAGGACACGCCAAATTCAGGCAGATCATCAGTCCCGACGGGGGCAAGGGCAGCGGGGCAAGGGTTGCAAGGCAGACAGCCACGTGTGGACGAGACAGGGCTGCTGGGGGAGTCAGCCTTCAGCGTGCCAAGCTCTGCCGTGGCTGCACGCAGTCTGGCGGGCCTGCCGGGTTCACAGGTGAACCAGCTTGGGCTCTGCCCCTAGGACGCTTACACACCGGAACACCGGGGAGCCGGGACGTGCAGAAAAAGCAGTGTGAACGTGAGAGGTGCGCGGGGCGCCGGCACCGGAGCTCGCGCGCAGAACGCCGCCTCTCGCCTCTCCCTCCCACGGCTCTTCAGATCCCGTCGCCTCAGAATCCAGAGCTCCGCATCCCGCCCTCCCTCTGGAACCCCGCGCTGGCCTGGAGCGCACCCACAGGGCGCAGCCTCTGACTCCTGGGCCGCCCCGCGCCAGTCGGTCCGACCTGCCCCGGCGGCTCGCTGGGCCTGGGAGTGAACTACCGGAGGGCTCGGCCTTCACTGGTCCCGGGCCGCTCCGCCGCGAAGGCGCAGCCCCGGGCGTGTTCTCCAGGTCCTGGGCGGAGGTGCCACCGCAGCAGACGGAGCTCCTGCCCTGGGCTTCTTCCCAGCCTTGACACCTGCTCCTGGAGAGGGGTCCTGGCCCCGCGGGCTGCGGTGCGGAACCACTTTGGGTTTAAGCAGCCTTCCAGCCACAGACACCCACCCACCCACCTACCCACACACACTGCGTTCCCAGTGGCACACGTCAGCCTTGCTGCGCTGGGGCAATGCAACCTCCCTGGCCCGGCTTGTCCCGCAGCCTGGGGGTCAGCGCTGGCATCTCGCCGGTCCCTGACAGTGGCCACACGAGTTCCTTTGCCTTGTGGCTCCTACACACTCACACTCACACACACTACGAGATGGACTCGCGTGCCATCCCGAGTGCCCGCGAGCAGCACCCTGGGACACGTGCGCAGCGCGCCCCCACAGCGACAGCTACCTGCACACACCCGCGGGCAGCTCCGCGCACGGCCACGGCCACGGACGGTCCCGTACGCCAACCAGAGCACACACGCAGCCCTACCACCACCACGCATCTGCCGTCCCGGGGCCCCGCGGTGGCCGGCTGCAGGCGCACCCGCCCCGGCGCACCCCGCGTGGCACTGGGCACTCCCCGGCCTCGTGGGCGGCCCAAGTTTCCCGGGACGCCGGTACCTTGGATGTGCTGCTTGATGACATTCTCCAGGTGGTCCAGTCGCTCAATGATCTTCAGAGTGTCCCCTTTGTCTTCCTCCAGCTTCTTTTCGGGAGCCGGCTCCTGCCCCCGCACATACACGCTGGCGATGTAGTTGGTGACCCAGCCCACGTAGAGCAGGCATATGATGTTGGTCATGCCGCTCAGGATCACGCAGGTGGACACCAAAGTTTTGGTCTTCCTGGTGCACACCATTCTGGGCTCCCTCCTCCATATAGAGCTCCCGGGGAACCCTCCTGGTCGCGCGCCCCGGACTCTCCTGCGCTCACACCCCCTAGCACGTCCGGGGCCGCCGGGCGCCCCAGCACCTGCGTCCCAAGGTCCTCCAAAGCCCGGCCCACTGGCTGCGGAGCCGCCGTGCCCAAGTTTGCAGCTCCCGCCGCTGCCCACCCGGACAGAGAGCTTGACAAAGAGAACGAGGTGGATTTTTCTTTAAATTAAAAATCCTGGAGCGGTCACGGGTGGCCGGCAGCCGCGAGCCCCGGCACGCGCGTCTGGGAAACTTTGTCACAGCCTGGGTCCGCGGCCGCGCCGCTTCCCATCGCCGGGCGCCGGCTGCCTCGGCGGTCCGACCGGCCCGCGCTGCTGAGAGGACGGCGGCGGCGGCGGCGGCGGCGGCAGCGGCGCGGCGGCGGGGCGAGCCGCGGCGCCGAGCGGCCCGGCCCCCTCCGAGCGACAAGCGCCGCCACCAATCGCGCTCCGGCTCCGGAGAGGGGCCGGGGCTGGGCGGCCGCCGACCAACGGGGAGGGCGCAAGGAGGCGGAGTCCGGCCCCCGGGCCCCACCTGCCAGCCGCCCCCGCCCCCCGCCCCCGAGGGGCGAGCCGGAGCCTCCGCCCGCGCCGGGCGGCGCCGCGCCCGCGCCGGCTGCCCGGGACCCGAAGCTGCTCGAGAGGGCGCGCCGCTGGGCCCGGCCCCTGGGTGGGCAGATTCCGCCTCGCGGGCCAGTTCCAGCTCGCGCCCTCGCCCCGGCCGCTGCGTTTCTCACGCAGGTCCCACCTGCCCACGCAGAGACCCATTTGCTAGTCATCCGGACGCAGGAGGCCAGCGAGCAGGGGCGGGACCTCTGGGCGTCCTCCCCTTCCTCGGCCTCCACCCTGTCCGCCGGCCTCTGGCCGCAGCTTCCCGATGTCTCCAGACTTGGCCACCGTCCGTCCGGGAGCCGACCCTCCAGGAATCTCTTAGCAGCACCGCTAAGCTGTCTCTGAGCAGCCCCTCTCCCACCTTCCGCAGCTTTTGCCCCATCTAGATTTTCATCGTTAAGTCTGCGCAGCTCCCAGAGCACAGCTGTGGGTCCTGCAACTCCAGGTGTCCTTCCCGGTGCACAGGACAGCTTTGCCCGGAAATGCCCCTGGGGCTGGGGGTGGAGAATTAGCTCTCTGTGAATGAACCTCGAGACCCCCGGGCCTGTGGTCACTGCTGCTGGGCAGGAGAGACCTATCCCTGATGGCACAGGGCACCTTGTGACTGTTGGTGGAGCAAGTGCTCGCTTCTGCTGAACACCCACCTCTCAGCACCCGAACAGAATTCTTTTTACAGGGACTTTTGAAATCACAGATTTGCTGCCTCTCGTTGCCTCTAAGTTGCCTTTTCCTGGCCTGGAGTGTCAAGGAGGCAGCCATGGTGGTAATCGCCGCGGCTCTCTCCAGTGCTCTGTTCTGGATTCCACTGAACCTGCCTTACAGAAGAGGGGAAGCTCCTTGTGTCGTGGTCTACCAAGGGACCCTCAAAGCAGTGCCTTGTTTTGGACATCTCCCCAAAGAGGCTGTGAACAGAAACACCAACTAAGGCTCCTGGGAGATCTCTCCCTGACCTCAGCTGGAGCACAGAGCAGCGGGCGTGGGCGTGGGCGAGGGCAGGAGAGGAATGTCTATGTGTGAGACACACAAGGAGAAGAGAGAAGGTGCACACGTTCAGGGGTGGGGGAAAAGCCAAAGCAGACAAACCCATCGCCTCCCCTAGGGACTGAAGCTGTCTCTCCCGTTCCTCTCTTCTGCAGATGCGAGTCAGCTCACAGAGGACACGTGGTCTCCAGTGCCTTCTGCATGGACAGACTCAGGAGCAGTGGGCTTGAGTACAGCTAACAGCCAAGGTGTGGCCCTTTCTGTTCTGCACCCTCTGCCAGGAGGGGCTCTGCGAGTTCATCTTCCCTCGAGATCTTTCAAGGTTAGACAAAGAGGAGGCAATGGTCACTCTTTACATTCTTAATTTTAAAAAAAAAAAGTTGCTTTTAAAAAATAAGTTTCAAGAAAAAAACAAAGTGGATTGTGCAACCTTAAATTTCTACTAGCTAGCTGCCCCTCTAGGATAATCTGTACAACAAAGGAAGGATCCTGAACAGCCTCTCCTCTCCTCTCAAGAGGCACAGGCTGAGCCGACCTGTCCAAAGAATACTCACTGGAGATGCAGCCACTCTCCTTCCTCCACTGTGTATTGTTCGTGAGATAAGCCTGGACACCTTTCCAAACATCAGAGGCTCAGTTTGTCCCATGCATCAAATAAAAGCCACAGCCTGCTAAAGGCCTGCTTGTGAGGATTAAATGAAGAGCACACACCTGGCAGGGCTGTGATTGGCACAGGACACGGAGTGGGTACACAGCATCACAGGATATGCTCCCTCCCTTCCTAGGTCACAGCTCGGCTCCATAAACCCCATCCTGGTGTTTAGCCATCCTTGGTGTTTCTACCAGTCATCTCCGATGTAACAGAAACTAATAGGGACTACTAAAGTGATTGGCAGCAGGGGGAGGGGCTCATCGCATCCTGGCTAGGTGGGCTGCAGCACGCCAGCTCCTGTTCATAATGTCTGTTTTCACCATCCGCAGTCCAGTGATCTGCCTGGGCTGATAGGAGATTCAACATGGATGGCTGGTTCCCTCCGGACACTGGCTGCCCTGGTACTCTCAGCTTGCCACTCAAGACCTCTGATCCCTCACTCAGACACAGAGGAAGTGAGAGGAGACACAGGACCTCAGCCACAAAGATTTTGCAGTCACAAGGTCAAAGGAGTGCGCCCTCATGCAGAAGGCCTGGTAAATCACACTTGAGTAGAGGTTCCTATCTTTGGCCATCAGTTCAATTACATTCCACCCAGCACAAAATTCTTGAGCTCCTGGGGTTCTGTCTGAATGACCAGTTGCCCGGGGCCCTGCCCAGTTTTGTCGCTATGTGGACATGATCTGAGTTTCCTGGTCTCAATATGGGCCTCTTTTCTGGGACTGGAAAATGGCTAAAGGCATCCATGGACCGTAACATGTTTTGTTTTTGTTTTTGTTTTTGTTTTTTTTTGACAGGCAGAGTGGACAGTGAGAGAAAGAGACAGAGAGAAAGGTCTTTGCCGTTGGTTCACCCTCCAATGGCTGCCACGGCTGGCGCGCTGCGGCCGGCGCACCGCGCTGATCCGAAGCCAGGAGCCAGGTGCTTCTCCTGGTCTCCCATGGGGTGCAGGACCCAAGTACTTGGGCCATCCTCCACTGCCTTCCCAGGCCACAGCAGAGAGCTGGCCTGGAAGAGGGGCAACCGGGACAGAATCCGGCGCCTCGACCGGGACTAGAACCCGGTGTGCCGGCGCCGCTAGGCGGAGGATTAGCCTAGTGAGCCGCGGCGCCGGCCCACATGTTTTTTGATTGTCAAGCTAGGTCACTGATCTAACTCCTGAGTGTTTCCTCACCTTCTCTGTAAGTAAATCCTTCCTCAAGGAGTCACCACACACACACACACACACACACACACACACACGCACACACAGACTGCAAAGTGAATTATTCTTCAGACTGACTCTGAGGTTTGGAATGTGAGTTCTCCTTGCGTTCCTGCCATCAGAGAAAGGCAAGGGCCTTAAAGAATGTACGGAAGAGGCTGGAGGGCCTGCTAGGGTCTTCCCAGTGCAGCCTTTGGACCTCACCCATCCTCTACACTGGGAGGCAGCTGTCCTGGTGAGATTCGGGGGTGAGCTGGTAGGACTTCTTACCCTTAGGGGCAGCCCTATCCATCCCACCACCACTCAGCCTTCATCCGGATTATCTGACATCAGTGGTGGGAAAGGTTAGTTATTACGTTGGGTCAGCTGCCAGACACATGCTGAGTGGGTACCCCAACCTCAGGGTGAAGGGACAGTGAGCCAATCTTGGCCATGGCTGGAGTCTACTCCTCAGAGAGGACTGTCTGTCAGTACCCACCAGATGGCAGCACCACGCAAAGCCTTGGGGCCCAAGGTACCAATCAGGACTGGGGGGCTCATGGAGAAAAACATGCCCTGAGAGTAGGAAGCTCCCTCCCTGGGCTGGCTGCGTGGGGAGCGAGGCTGCCCTAGTCCTAAGAGAACAGGGCATGGTGGAGACAGCATGTAGAGACAAAGTCTGCAGAGGTACAATAGGCCCAAGACTGGGCTCTGCCAAGCTGCAGGTCTGAGAGGGACAGTAAACAAAGACACGGTGTTTGTTTCATACCTGCCGTGTGCCAGGCCTGGGGATGTTCATGTATGGTCTCATCTGGGCACACATCCAGGAACTACTGTACTCACCAAATGATCTCAGGCAAGACACTGAATTGCTTGCTCTATGCCTCAGTTTCCTTATCTGCAAAATAGTGCTAATAAATGACAGCACCTACTTCATGGGGATGTTATGAGGACTGAATGGACCAGTGTATGTAAAGCTCACTGAAGGCACTCTCTCAGTATGGACTGGTTTTTTTTTTTTTTTTTAGATTTATTTATCTATTTGAAAGGCAGAGTTACACAGAGAGAGAAGGAGAGGCAGAGAGAGAGAGGGGTCTTCCATCTGCTGGTTCACTCCCCAGTTGACCACAATGGCCAGAGCTGTGCCAAGCTTCTTTCGGGTCTCCCACGTGGTGCAGGGGCCCAAGGGCTTGGGCCATCTTCTACTGCTATCCCAGGCCATAGCAGAGAGCTGGATTGGAAGTGGAGCAGCCGGGACTCAACCAGCACCCATATGGTCTGCTGGTAGTGCAGGCGGCAGCTTCACCCGCTACACCACAGCGCTGGCCCCCTTGACTGTTGCTATAATTACTATCTCAGTGCCCCAAAGTCCCTGAAAGGCAAACGGAGGGAGAGAAGACCAGCAGTGGGAACTTTCCTCTAACTGAAAGCTCTCCTTCTTTCACTTTATTCAAGGGCCCAAAGCAACTCCTGGCTGAGTCGTAGGGTGGATCCTAACAGAAATCCCCTGACTAGCCTCATCTAACCCTCTGTTCACTTATTCCTCCACTGAACTTTTCCTGAGGGCCTGTCCGTGCCAGACCCACTGCTGGGTACTGGTGATGTAGAGATGACTCTCAGGCCCACAGTGCTGCCCTCAAGGAGATCGTACTCGGTGGAGAAAGCCAAGCAGTAACTCACCACAGGGCAGTAGGATAAGCTCTCGTCCCGTCTCTTACATTAACAAGAAAGGAAAGGGTGCAAGCGGTTGATGGTTACACCTCAACAAATGGTCGCACAGCTTCTGAGCAGCTCCTCTTTCATTCAATGGCTGGACAGCACTGCTGAATAGACATTTCTTCTTTAGACCTGGAGAAAAATATTTGCAAGATATGTAACAGGGTAAGGACTGGCATCTAGAATACAAGTGAATAAGGAATCCATATAAGCCAATAACATAGATGGGCAAAGATACCCAAAAGAAAACATGGGCTGGGGTCAGCACTGTGGTGCAGCAAGTCAAGCTACTGCCTGCACTGCCAGCATCCCACACGGGCACGGGTTTGAGTGCCAGCTGCTCCAAGTCCAATCCAGCTCCCTGCTAGTTCACTTGAGAAAGCATCAGAAGATGGCCCAATTGTTTGGGCCTCCCACATGGGAGACCCAGATGAAACTCCTGGTCCTGGCTTCAGCCTGGCCCAGTGCTGGCCATTGTGGCCATCTGGGAAGTTAACCAACAGATGGAAGATCTGTCTCTTGATCTTTCTCTATAGTTCTGACTTTCAAAACAAATAAGTAAATCTTAAAAAATAATATGCATTGGAAAACTTCAGACATTAAAGATGAAGCACATAAGAATTTTAGAAGTTGGCCACTACCTCTAATCTTAGTTCTGAAAGTCCATGGTTAAGAATTGCATGCACATTTCTTCTCAGAGTTTAATATGTCTATGTTTCATCTGGAGATTTTCTTAGAATGCAGGTTCTGGGGCTGGTGTTGTGGCACAGGCAGTTAAGCCATGGCCTGAAGCATTAGCATCCCCTATGGGCGCTGGTTCGAGTCCTGGCTGCTCCACTTCTGATCCAGCTCCTTAATGTGCCTGGGAAAGCAGTGGAAGATGGCCCAAGTCCATGTGGGGGATCTAAATGAAGCTCCTGGCTTCAGCTTGGCCCAGTCCCGGCTGATGCAGCCATTTGGGGAGTGAACCAATAGATGGAAGATCTCTCTTTCTCTCTCTCACCCTCTCACTCTGTAACTCTGCCTTTCAAATAAGTAAAGAAAGAATGCCGGTTCTGATTCAGTGCATGTGAGATGGGCCTGGCATTATGTATTTCTAATGAGCACTCAAGTGATGCTGACATCACTGGTCCACAGACCACATTTTGAGTACAAAGTCATAGGGTAATGTGTATTTTTATTGTCATATTCCTTCTAAGTCATATTTCCAAAATGACTGTGTCAACAACACTCTCACCAGCAGAAGATGGGAGTACTTATTTCCCATGTGTTCTAATACTTTGAAATTAGAGCATTAATTTGTCAGTCTGAGAGGTGAACTATGGTATCTATGCCTAAAAATGCATTTCCAATTTTTAACAACTTTAAGCATCCTTTCGTGTGTTTATTGATGGCTTACACTTTCTCTTTGCTAAATTGTCTGCACATATTCTTTGCCCATCTTGTCTATTTAAAAATTATATTTATTTATTTGTGAGAGAGAGATAGAGAGAGGGAGAGGGAGAGGGAGAGAGAGAGAGAGAGAGAGAGAGAGAGAGAGATATCTTCCAACTGCTGCTGTACTCTCCAAATGGTTGCATTGGCTAGGGCTGGGCCAGGTCAAAGCCAGGAGTCTGGAACTGTCTAGTTCTCCCATGTGAGTAGCAAGGGCCCAAGCACTTGGGCCATCTTCTGATGCTTTCTCAAGTGAACTAGCAGGGAGCTGGATCAGAAATGGAGCAGCTGGGACATGAACCAGTGCTCACATGGGATGCTGACATCACAGGCAACAGCTTCACCCACTATAGCACAACACCAGCCCCAGTGCATATTTCTTAATGTACTAACTTTCAAAACTAGAATAGTTATCTAATCTAAAAAGGGATTCCTCTGGTTGTACTGGAATCTTCTTTGCATTGGTTGCAGTCCTGCTGACCTAGTCTTGCAACTCTTCTGGGATAATCACATCTACAAGCCCATGGCCACTGTAGCCTTCCACCATGGGCTCCAAGCATGTCACACCAAGTACAATGCAACCTTTGAAACTGGTGGTGATGAGTCTCATTGTCAGGAAAATGGTAATTCTGTATGGTTTATGGCCACAGAGAAGACAGCAATACTGTGGGAGGAACATTTCACTAAATGGATCAAATATTCATGCACATACACATAGAACATACCTGGGCTACTTGTGCTGCCTGAGTGGAGTTCCTACTGGAAAATAAGAGAAATCCTCACAGTCACCATGTAGTGACCAAGCACAGTCTAAGGTTCACTCAGAGCCACTGCTTATGGTTATATCTTTTACATACCAATGTTTTTGTAGAATTGTCTGCTTATACAGATGCAGTGAACGATTACAGAAAAGCTTCGGCTTCCTGTTCTTTATTCAGGGTGCTCAGTAGGAGGTGTGTTGTAGAGCACAGTGGTGATGCACTTGTAACCTCACAGTCCCACTGACTGGCTGTGTGGCTCTGAGTAAATTACTTCAGTTCTTGTATCTTGATTTCCTCGTCTGTAAGTGTGACATCTACCTCATGAGGTTGTCGTGAAGATGAATGAAATGCTATTTGTAAATCTGTGCACTGATTTAGGATAAGCACTTAACCAATGTTGGTTTTAATAGTACTTAATGCTTTTATTTAAATAGCAAATTGTGATATTTTTATCCCAATCCATTATTATATATATTATAAAGTATATACTCATATTTGTAACTTAGGGATGAATATATATATATATATTATGAATATCTTATTACTTAAAGGGATGAGTGTCAGTTTCCCTGACAAATTATCTAAGTAGAGGCAAGCACAACCACACAGAACGGTGGTGATGTGTCTTGTGAGACCAGCTAGACCTGGCGGCAGAGTAGGGATACTGGCCCTGTCCAACCCGTGGAGCACTGTTCACACATATCATCTTTCTCTTCACAACAACCCACGAAGTAAGCTGTCACTATGCCCATTTTATGGGAGAGCACACTGTATCGAATGTCAAGCACTCATGAGTAGAAGCGACAGAGGGCTCTGGCTCTGAGTCCAGCACTCCTTCCATATCTCCCCTCTCTCCCTGGTAACTGTTGAGAGACATCTGTGTTCAATGAGAGAATTACTGCTGATGAAAACTCACAAGTGAGAGACCTCTTGGAAATATCTGCATCTGCAAAGAAGTTGTTGAAAAGAGAAGAGCTGTCAAACCCTAATTGGATGTTGTCCCTTAAACAAGGAAAAGAACTATTAAATCCCCTTTTGGAAAGAGATAATCTGGTTGGCGAAGTAGAGGCCAGGCTCCCATTTCCCAAGCCCCCACAGATGGCAGAAGGAGAATCACAGATTTCCATGGGGCTTCAGTAAGGCAGGAAGCAGAGGAGCTGGGTGGTGAAATGTCCTCTTATTAGCTCCTTAGTTCTTGGTGGGGCATTTAGTGAGTGGTTAAGATGCTCCTTGGGATACCCACATCCCATAGCAGAATACCTGGGTTTGAGTCCTGGCTCCACTTGCAATCCAGCTTCCTAATGCAGACCCTGGGAGACAGCATGTGATGGCTCAAGTACTTGGGTCCCTGCCACCTACTGGGAGATGTGTTTGGAGTTCTGGGCTCCTGGCTTTTTAACCTGGCCCAGCTCCAGCTAATGTGGACATTTGGCTAGTGAGCCAACAATTGGCAGATCTCTTGCCCTCACTCTCACTCGTTCTCTTTCTCTGTCACTCTGCTTTTCAAATCAATATAAATAAAGACATAAAATTTAAAATAAAAGAGAAAATGCACGGAGGCCACCCTAATGCCCCGGCAGAAAGGGCAGAAAGTTCCGTCCTTTAGCTGCTCCCCAACACAGATTCCTCATTCCCAGAGCCTCAGGAAGTAGCAGAGGTACATGCAATGGATCACTGGTGGCTGTCAGGTGTGAGGAGAAGCAAGCGACCTTTCCAGGATTGTTATTTGATGGTCTGGGGGCATTTTTTGTCCATAAGTATGTTGTGTGCTTTGCCACCAGCCAGATGGTAAATGAAATATTCAGCAGACACACGAACTTCTCATAACGGTGAGGTGACTGGCTTGTTCAGAACAGAGTGATTTCTGCAGAAAGCACAAATTGCAAGTGGCAAGAAACAGCTGGAAGACAGTCAACAATCTGCTGCCTCTGTCAGAGCCAGAGACCAGAGCTTGGGGACAGCTTGCATTGCAGCAGGCCTCAGAGCCACTCCTCTGAGAGCTGTGGAGTTTGTCATCAAAGAACCCAGATAAACTTGGTTTCAAGACAAATGGCAGATGCCAAAAGTACAAAGTACTCCAGTGAATGATTCTAAGTAAAACAGTCTTACAGGTGTCAGTGGAAGGGCTGATGTGGTGGGATGTATTTACAGAGACTCGTGGAGTCACTTTCCAGACAGAGGACAAATCTAGGTATTGGGTAAGATGTTCACTGCCTATAGGCTCCCTCACCCAAGCATTTGCAAACATGGTAAGAGAGCTGAGAGGCTCCTAAATAGAATCTTTAAGACCCCATGTCCCTAAGCTGTTTAGCAGATAGGGCCAGTTCCGTGCTGTTCCACCCTAATGTCATCGCAGAGTCCCCAGCATCTATTCAATGGGTCCAGCACTCTAAGGTCCCGGCATTCACAAAGCTTATTTCTTTAGACCTTAATAATGTCCTTGTTTGTGATGTTGTATTCTGAAGCCAAAATACAACAATACAGAGGCATTATTTTCCAATAAATTATCAAAAAGTGTCTCACTTCCTACTCACTCTTTAGCCAGATAATCATCTGCACAACAGCTCTCGGGAACGTTGCAGTTATCACCATGCTGCTGAACACAGGGCATTCTCAGTCTCCATCTTCGTCAACCTCTCAGCTGCTCTGAACACCCTGAAGATGCTCCTCCAGCCCATTCTCTAGCACCTGGGACAATATGCTCTCCTGAATTCCCTCTTGCCTCTCCCTCCTGCCAACCTATCTTCTTGTAGCTGCCATTAAGTGGTGTAGCTCCTCAGGCTTCCATCCTAGTCTCTGCTCTTCTTACTGTGTTGTCTCCAGCCTTAACCCATTCCACCTACACTCAAACCATCATCATAAAAGATGATCCCAGCCAAGTATCTCCTCCAAACTCCGCACTTGTACGTCCAGTTGTCTGCTAATGTCACTCCTTATATGACACAAAACATCTCAAAGTCAAAACTGCAAAACCAAACTCATGAGCCTTCCCCTTTCTATACCCTCGCAAATATGGACCCTTTTTTGTGTCTCCGTGAGTGATAGCGACCATACTGTTGTGCAAACCGGAAGCTCAGAAGTTATCCTTGGCCATTCCTCCCTTCTGCTCTGCATGTCCGATCCATGAGCCAGGTGCTCATTACATATGTCCGAGTTCTACCTACATCTCCTTGCTCTCTGCCGTGACCCTCGCCTCTCACCTGGACTACGACTACAACCTTAGTCCACTGGCTCTGAGATGGCAAAAATGGATCTCTGATGTTTATAATAATAATCTAGGAACCAACAACATTTAATAAAACCATGTTTAAATCATATATTATCTGATGGTATCAGAGAATAATAGACATCAAATGTAAGAATTACTCTTTTGTTTCAGTTTGAATGACAATAGTCCTAATATACTTTTTTTAAAAAAAGAGAAGAAAAGTAAAACACATTATTCTCATATGATTAGATACACTGAGAACTCTGAGTAAGTGTGGTTTACCAAGCTGCTGAATTTATATGATTAATAAGTGAAAATCAATTGTGCTTTTACACTCCAAAGAACAATTAGAAAACTACCAAAAGCACTTGTCATAGCAACAAAAACACACGTATAATTGAAGCTAGGAAAAGTTGTGCAAGAGACACACAGTTCTAGTGGTCATGCTTCCAATGGCCATAGCTCCCCGTGGGAATGTCATTAACTAGGTAAAAAGCTGGGGGCCGGAACAGGCTTCTCAGACCCACCCGGTTACCTTCTATGGAAGATTTTTTCTGAACTGTCCTCCCCTGTGGAATCCAAATGTGTCAGGCAGGTAGCTCAGTGCAGGCTGACAATCTAGGACGGTTGGAGGAGGCAACAGATGCTTCCAAATCCTTTGAGAATTGAGGCCCACAGAACCTCTCCCTTCAGACAGGATTTTCCCACTCTGGCCTCCTAGATCTTAACCAATTAAGAGCTGAGAAAGCTTTCCTCTCTATGCTGTTAACTGTGCTAACGAGAGCAGCAAAGTCAGATGCCTCGAGTAGTGGTTTCCTGGGAGTCTTGCCCTGGCTGCGCTCCTGGAAGGTACTTCTGGCCACCTGAGTCAGACACACGGATGCGACCGGGGGCTGTGTCGGAGTCGCCATCTGTGCAAGGTCGAGCACCCCTGCTCAGACACGATGGAGTGTGCCTGAGTGGAGGGGGCTGAGGGTGCCGATCCTTCTGGAGCAAATCCAAGTCTGTATAGAGCCAGGAGCCTTCCACACTCCTCAGCTAAGCCATGGCCACATGGTGGGGGGAGGAGGCAGCTCAGGGGCCTGGGCCATGGCTACGCTGATAGAATCGCACCGTCAAGGGATCACTTAGTCCCGGTGCTTCTCTGGGGAGGCTCCCTAGCAGCACGACCCTAAAGGACCGCAGTGACCTAGGAGAGGCTTCAGCCCGGCTTCTAAAGGAGGCGCTTGGTTGCCATGGGCCCTGTGGCCTCCACACGTCGGCCCGCCGGGGCTCGCCGACGCCCCCTCACGTCGGCCCAGGTTCTGCCAAGGCTTGCTGAGGGAGCTTTTGGCCCCGCTCCAGTCCCTGGGCTCCAGCAGCCCTGGGACGGCCACTTCCACGCAGAGCAGCAGGCTCCAGGCTTCCTCAGCCGACTGGGACATTTCCAACAACTCACAGCGCTGCCGGGAACGAGGAGCCACTCTTTCCTCTCTCCCGACTTTTTAAACAAGGGTTCTCAAACGCCGCACTTTGCGGGTGCTGGTTTAAGTGAATCACCATTGATCCCAAACAGCAGCCTGAAGTGAGAGACGCCACGGAAGTAGGGTTACCTGCCTTAGCGCTGAAGAGCCTCACCCTGCTGAGCCAGTTGGGTTCATCTGCTTATTGTATTTAGTGGTTATTCTGTCTTTCCTTGCCATCAGGTTGTTGCGTTTTACAACTGCCAGTGCCTTTTCCCTGTCGAATACCCACTATGCTCTCAAATTCCTTCCTCAGCTGCTACTCTTAATACACTACAAATTGGGAAAACAAACAGCTGAATTATCAGAATCGGATGTAAATGAGGAAAAAAAGACTTTGAGCACTGGGCCAAGGGATCCTCCTAGGAATAAAGTATTCAAGGCTTTGACACATTTATTGGTTCACTTATTTTCCATTTCACAACTTCCTCACTGTTCCAGCCGCTTGCACTCTGGGCCCCACCAATCAATTCCCCCACGAAGCGACGTGTTTAAAATCCATCACACACACACACACACACACACACACACCCAAGCTCCATCCTCTGCTTCTTAGAGCCCTCCAGTGGCTCCTCACTGCCCTCGCACGGACCTCAGGATGAAGTCTAGCCTCTTCGGGAGACCTCCAGGGCCTGCCACACACAGCTTCTCTGCCGTCCACCACATCACTTCCACTGGTACCTGATCACATCACCCCAGCTCACTAGGTTTCATTTTAACTCCTTCCTTTAGAACGCATCCCTGGCCCCCTGGAGAGAGGCATGTGTGCTGTTCATGGGAAATGTGCCTCTCCTAAGACCTGGTTGAAAACCTCCCCTATCTCCCACTCCAGACCTTAGCCCTAGGTCATGACTGTTCAAGAGCATGATGGACTCCATAACCCACTAGCTGGGTTGTCTTGGACAAACTGCTTACCTTCCCTAGGACTCGCTTTCTTTATCTGTAAAATGGCAGCAGTGGTTCCCCCGACCTCCTAATGTCATGGCGAGAAGGTTTGAGCTTGTGCCTGCAAAGCACCTAGCACAACGAGGTGACTACTGGTGTTCGATTCTCCGTCTGACGCACCAGAATCTAAGTTCCAGGAGGCCAGAGACCAGTCCCGTGCTCAGCACCAGCGCAGAAATGAGACCGTAGCTCTCAGCTGTGTGCTGAGTGTTTGCTGAATGCACGCACGGATGACCGGGTGCATGAGTGAATGTGTCAACTTCCTGCGGCAGAATTTTCAGGGGCTCCAGGTGGTTAAAATTTTTCTCTGTGTCAGTCGGCTTTCTGTCACCATAACAAAATATGTGACACGGCCTGCTTGTAAAGAAAAGAGGTCTATTTAGCGCACAGTTTTGGAGACCAGAACGCTGACTAGCATGGCCCAGGTTCTTACAAGGGCTCCATGGAAGATGGCGGAAGACAGAACCTGGGAGACTGCAGACAGAGGCTGGGCAGGGCCAGGCTGGGGCTTCTAGAACAACTCTCCTCAAGGATGACCAGGGTGTCCTGTGAGGACCACCTTACTCCTTCCTGAGGGTAGGGATACAGGAGCTCCCATTAGGACCACAGCACCTCCTGATTCTGCCTCCCTAAAAGCCGAGCCTCCACACGTGAGCCTTTGGGGAAAGCTTGGACCATATCCACAGCACAGCAGCCCCCCAGATGCATGCGCTGGGCACCAGCGCTGGGAGGAGGGGCCCAGGAACAGGTGACTGGGTCATGAAGGTGGCGCTCTCGCTCATGAATGAAGAGGTTGTGACATAAGCACGCCTGCCCCTCAAGCTTCTCTCTGCCCTGCCCTCACATGCCCTTTGACCTCCCACCATGTTGTGGGGCAGCAGGAAGCCCTGGCCAGAGGCAGGTGCCATGCCCTTGGACTCCCCAACTTCTATTTCTTTAAAGATTGCCCAGCCAAGAGTGGGTAGGGGCCTGGTGGTTAAGACGCTGGTTATGATGCTTGTATCCCATACCACAGTGCCCAGGTATGAGTCCCAGCTGTGCCCCTGATTCCACCTTTCTGGGAGACAGCAGACGATGGCTCATGTAGCGGTCCCTGCACCCCTGTGGGAGACCTGAAACGAACTTTAGGCTCCTGGCTTCAGACCCCCATGTGGAACCACTGCAGGCATTTGGAGAGTGAACCAGTGGATGGAAACTCTCTTTCTGTCCCCTCACCCAGCCCCCCACCCCACCCCGTCTCTCTCTTTCTTTGTCATTGCCTCTCAAATAAATAATTATAAATATTATTTTTAAAAATTACCCAGTCTTTGGTATTCTTTTATAGCAACAGAAAACAGGCTAAGACAAGCTTCTGTTTCCAATTTCAGCAAATCTCCATTCTTGGGACTGCACCCACACCAGTCTCTTCAACTCTCCCCTGCTACGCCTCAACAGCTCATCTGACGAAACCCCTCTCCCAACTCCTCCCCACCAATCAAATCTTCCCTTACAGCCCAGGGCCCTTCCTCCTCCAGGAATCTGTGCTGGGCCTCTGGTCAGCTCTTGCTGGGACTCCTGGTTAGCCTCATGATTTTGCTCTCAGCGATTC
The DNA here is from genome assembly GCF_051225735.1 of Oryctolagus cuniculus. NCBI lineage: Eukaryota > Metazoa > Chordata > Mammalia > Lagomorpha > Leporidae > Oryctolagus > Oryctolagus cuniculus. The sequence continues at coordinate 54,601,823 of NC_142867.1, read as the reverse complement.
CCCACTCCTGTCTGGCGCCCTCTCTCCAGCTGAGAGGCAGGTGGCCTTGTAGGCAGCTCTGCTCTGCCTCTCCTTTTGTGCCCCGTTCCTGCTTCCAACCCTGGGCAGCCTCAGCCGACCCTTAGCCAGTCACTGCCCCTGTGCCACGGGGTTCTTTCACAGCGCATCCTGCCAGTGTTTACCTGTGGGTTCTCCAGTTGCACCCTGCCTCACTTAAGGTATTCACTTTCTGATTCAAGGTAAATTATTCAGCAGCTCATCTTCAGTAAAATTCCTCTTTTCTTCAGGGCCTGTTCTCCTCCAGCCAGCGTCTCAGGGCAGCCTTTAAGTCTAATGGCGTGTTTACAATTCACGCTCCGCCAGACATTGAAACAACACAGTGCACTCGGGGATGGCAAAGCGCACTTGGAATGCCAGGTGCCACTCTGTTTTCAGTCAAGAACAAAGACCTCTGTCGCCTCTAAGAAGGGCCCGTGTGCAGCTAGTGGCAGAGGGGTTCTGGGTCAAAGGCAGGGTTTCTGCTGGAACGTTCCAAGCCCCTCGGAGGAACAGCTCATGAGCTGATGGGCACAGCCAGCCCTGCTTCCAGTCACCCTATGCAGGGACATGGGGCTGAATGGTGGGGCGAGGGGGGAGAAAAGGAAACCAGAAACTCTCCGCCATCAGGGCATCTGAGAAAGTAAGCCAAGAGGAAGCAGCACAGACTCTGTGCCTGCAGCCCTGGGATTTTTTTTTTTTTTTTTTTTTTTTTTTTTGCAGGCAGAGTGGACAGTGAGAGAGAGAGACAGAGAGAAAGGTCTTCCTTTTCCATTGGTTTACCTTCCAATGGCTGCCGTGGCCGGCACATCGTGCTGATCCAAAGCCAGGAGCCAGGTGCTTCTCCTGGTCTCCCATGGGGTGCAGGGCCCAAGGACTTGGGCCATCCTCCACTGCACTCCCTGGCCACAGCAGAGAGCTGGCCTGGAAGAGGGGCAACCGGGACTAGAACCCGGTGTGCCGGCGCCACAAGGCAGAGGATTAGCCTAGTGAGCTGTGGCGCTGCCACAGCCCTGGGATTTCTAAGGTGGTACCTTCTCGTTCTTCTCAAAGGACCCCTGCCAGCCCCATCCCAGCCCTTCCTGTCTTAAGGATCTTGCCGCCCTGCACAAGCTCCCCTTCCTCCCTGATGTTCCCGCTGCTGCCACTCCGTCTCCTCTCTTCCACCTGAACCGCAGGCTTCCCGGCTCCCAGCGCAGACCTCATTCCCGCCACAGCCTCCTCACCTGCTGAGGTCAGGCCGCAGCCCCTCCAGTCCTGACTGTAGGCCCACGGCCACTGGACACCTTGAGGTGTGATGGGCAGGAATGAGGGGAAGGAGAGTGGGGGAGCTCCACCATCGAGAGGCACAGTCACTGTCTCAGATGCCACTGACATCTAACTTCATTTTCTTCCAGTACGTGGTCAGCCAAGCGCCAGATTTGACATTTATTCCAATGACCCCTTCAAGAAACTGACCCAGAGAAGACTGGAATTGAGGGCAAGTGCATGATGGGGCAAGTGACGAACTCCACACAAACTGAGATGGCGTTCCTGGTGGTGCCACAGAGCAGTTACACGTGCAGCCACGTGCAGGCAGATGGTAAACAGAAGCCAGTGAATAAGGCAAGAATGAGAGGAAGTGCTGAAACAGAGAAGAAATAGAAGGTCACGTAACAGGCACACAGTGGCAGAGACTGGACAGACAGCTGCATTTAATGAGACTCCCCTGGTCCTGCTCGGGCTTCCATGAATGGATATCTTGGCCACTTTACTTACCCAGACCTTGAATCCCCCACCTCTAAGCTACTCACAAGTTTACTACCGGAATAAAGCACCTGGCAATGCAAGGTAAAATAAGTCACCATTAATGAGCAGCCCTGAGAGCCATAGATACACCTGTTCTCATCCCAACACTCCAATGAGACCATTAGGCTGGCAACAACTCCACATCTTTGCCAGGACACTAACACTCCTAAAGCTTAGGTATCCACCTCAAGGACAAGGTCCTGAACAATACAAGGTCCTGGGGCTAGAAGCAGGAGAGCCTGGGTGCATACCTGGTGGGGCTGAGAGCAAAGCCCCCATGTGCCCCAGCTCCCACGCTCCTCTCCAGGGTGCAAGGGAGTGCAGCACCTGCCCTGGCACCATCAACAGACTGGCAGATTCACATCAATGAAGTTTCTAAACAAACGAAGCACCTCCTTTGGTGGGGGCAAGTTTTGCTTTTTCAAACATGTTACTTGTAAATCTGAAATATGTATGACATTTTCTTGTCTACTTAATCTGATCAATCACTTAACACAATTTGATGTTTTCCTAACTGGTTTATTCATTTAAAAATATTTGGAGGTTTCCTGTTTTCCTTGCATTTTGCTAAGCACTGACTGAAAAACCAAAGCTACATAAAATAAGACATCTGCCCTCAATTCTGATAGCATGGTGTAATACAATATCTTCTTAATCCATATTATTCATATATTCATATAGCTAACACCTGCAATTAGCTAGTACTTTACTTGTATTATCTTGATCTTCAGGATAAATCTATGGATATCATTATCCCCATTTTACAGAAGAAAAAAATGATAGAGCATGTAGCAAATTTTAAGCTTCTTAATATTGAAAATGGGAAAATTCACATAATCTCTCTAGAGGCTGAGTGACTAGCTTTCCTCCAAGTAAACAGATAATTTTAAGCAGTGTCATCAGGACAGAGTCAGGCACTGGCCACTGTGGCAGCACAAGGAAAGAGTGGGCAGATTAGCAGGCAGTGTTTCACCTGCTGGCCAAGGTGCAGAGTCCAAGGTAGATGCAAAAGCACCGAGGTGGGAAGTTGCCTTAAGCATCAAAAGAATCTCAAGTCATTTCATGAACTTGCAGCATGAATGCATGAATGTGTGAGTGAATGGAGAGAAATGGAGGTAGAAATACCAGGAATGATCCAGACTGGAGGAAGCCTCATGTAAGCCTCACTATACTCCCAGAGGAATTTAGGAAGCAGTGGGGTCAGGTGAGGTTAGGAAGGGCTCTCATTCATGGTGTTTTTGCTGTTGATTCTAGAGAGAGAAAGATAATTCAGGCTGTACTGCAGAGGGTGAGTGGGAGCAGTGACTGTGAAATGGTGGTGCAGGGAAGGAAGGGATACTGGCCCTCCCGGGACATATGGAGATGTGTGTGCCCCTGCAGGGGTACGTGTATTTAGGGGAGAGGTGGTCACAATGAGAAAGGAGCACATGAATACAGAAATCTTACATATCCATTGTAGACAGCAGACCTGCCTGAAGAACTATTCTGACCCAAATGCATATTGGAAAACCCAAGAAGATACAAGTTTAGGAGGTATCCTAGGTGCACCTTCATTTATCATCACCCCCACCCCAACATGCCCATTACTAGTCTCAAAGCCTTGTGGTTTCCTCCCTCACCCCAGTTCAGGCCTCACTGTTTCTCCCTTGGGCTGTGTGTGGCTGTCTCTGGGTTCCTGGCACTTAACTGTGCTTAGGACAGAGTGGGTAACAGTTGATGTTTGTTGAGCCCAGCAGAACTGTTTAATCCTGTGTGTGGGATACATGCTCGCTCTACAGCGCCCTTGACTTGTGCAGCGTCAGTTGGTCCCCTCCTCCCTTGTGATCTCAACATGAGTCTTTCTCCCAGGTCTCAGCCAAGCTGATGGTTTCTGCCTGGCTTCCTTCCCACATCAGGAACACTGTGTTTCATCATCAGTTGCTGTTCTCTTCAAAAACTCTTCCCATTGCCCGGCATCCCTTGGGTAATCAGAGCAAATATAATGTCTTTACTGCATCTATTTGTCACTTGGAATGCACGGCAAGCCTTCACGGAAAATTTCCTCCAAGTTCACATTTCCTTTCAGAATAATTTCTCATCTTTATCTGCATTTAACTCTTGAGTCACCATTTTGTCTCTTTCTCTTTTCCTGTCCCTCCCCCCCACACACATCACCTAATCAGCTTAAAATGGGAGGAGCCTTGGACTGAGAGATAAGAGAGCTCCACTCTGGTTCAGGTTTTGATATTACTTGACCTCAGTTCCTTAAAATAAGGGAGCTGATTCAGTAAGTTTTGAACTACTGCCATGGAGACAGCTGGGGATAATCCTAGGGGTGGATGAGAACTTGTGCACACACATACACAAACACATTCACCTTCACAGTGGTTGTCAAAGGTAGTGTCCGCCAAGTGTTTTCAGTAGGAAATTCCTTGTTGCACGTGGTTGGATTGTATTCATTGGCTCCGTTGTGGCTGAGTAGGGTCATGTGATGGCTAGAAGTGTTCCTGTCAACTGGAGCATTTAATCGGCAATGCAATAGTCCTCAGAGTTCTGCTGCCATGACAACCAACAATGTTCAAGATGGCAGCTGCCCTGTCAGCCTGGGTCCTGGCATGAGGAGCTGTGGAGCTGTGGAATTGAACCCATGCCCATTTATAATAGAGCACGAGCAAGGAACATTATGGAAGCTGATGAAAGTTTTGGATTATTTGTTATTGTACATAACTTAGCCTGTCCTGACTAATCTACACACACATACTTCAACAGAATAACTCTGTTTATCTATTTTATATCTTAGATTTCTGCATAAGACATCTGGTTGACAAATGGGCTCAAGGGGCTAAAGAAAACATTGGAAACCACTGGTCTACACGTTTTCAGAGGGCCCTAGCTGTCAGAAATCTGTGGTTCTATACAGATCCTCTCAATATTCCAGCTATTATCCCTACTGTCTTTACATATTTCGACCTTACTTCTTCTCCAAAAGCTTCTCTTAATTTGATAGGTACCTCCCACGAAGATTTGCTTTCACATAAAATTTCATGTCAATTTTTTTATCTTAAAACAGTGACCCACTTTTTCTTCACCACATGTACCTTCCCTTGTCACAGCCGTCAGAGCAGACTCACCTGCCAACTCTGACAGCTCCTCGCTGACAAGGTGAGACCTGTTGCAAGCTGTCCCCATGCTGTCTCTGTTTTCCTGAGACACAAAGGAAAGTATGTGCCTTCACTTGAAAGTCTGAATTAGTCGGGTGTTTTAGTCAGCCAGTTTCCCCAACTGTGTCTAGTCATAGTGTGGGGCAAGGAAGGCTCCCAACAAATTTGTTGGTGCTTTCTTTGAATAGGGCAGACATGTGTAATTTCAAGGTTTCTTTGATATTCTGGAAGCTCCTGTTTTCAAAGACTACCTAGACCAGAGGGGTCACTTGACTGCTGTAGATGGCTTAAATGGAATACTGCTGCTCCTGGGAGACAGATGAAATCAGTAGCTATCACATGTTGTTGTGCCCAGAAATCAATCTAATAATCCCCTTAGGATTCTGAAGTGATGGGCTAGAATCTATATTTTTAATGACAACTCTGATTCAGATGGTCACAGACCCACACTTTTAGAAATGCTAGGTTTTACACTGTTTTTAACTTTGGGAGTCGAGTCTGTGGTTAATTTCAAATTGCAAAGTACACAAGAGATCCAAAACACTCAGCCAGAAGTCCCATTGAGATGGCCCTGGGCACTTCTAAATCTCTCTCCTTGGCAGTGCAGCCAAGGCACGGGAATGAAGGAGCTGAGGTTCACCAGGTCAGTTACTCTACGGAGTCTAGGGGAGTGTCTCTCACCTGATGGCACCAGCCATGCCAAGTCTGAGCCCAGAGCTGGTGAGGCCCCCTGGGGGGACAGTGAGGCTGAGATGCTTCTCCAAAGCAAGTTTTGAAAGTGAAGAAGAAGACAGGAATGAGGAGGTGGGCACACAATGGCAGATGTAGGCGGTCAGCCAGAGGAGGGAGATCTGGCTGAGGACTAGAGATCAACACAATAGCTTGGATGTAGGGAACTGAGCCCAGCCAACAGGGATTGCCAGATAGAGTGATTCATTCAGGAACTGGGGATAAAGGGTACCTGGGGACTAGATGCAGTGAAAACTGCACTGAGCCCTAAATCAGAATGACCAAGGGCAGGAAGTGCTAGAGGAAGAATGTAGTCTGTCACCTGGAGAGGACCAAAGGTTGAGCCAAATTAAATATGGCTGTAAAGTTAGTAAGACCAGAACTAGCAGACAGAGCTAGACGTCTGGGCAGCTGGTAGCAACCAGAGTGGGATGCAGAGTGCCATACCAGAGCAGGTATGAAGAGAGAAGTCAAAGGCAACTGTCCTACTGACTGAACACCAAAAAGGAAACCTGTTGAAATGAAATGGACACTATGGGAAACGGTGACTTGATCAGCATAGCCCTGACTGTTAATGGACAACTTAATACATTATCCCTCCTAGTATTTTTTTTGTCTGTTCTACTTAATATGACTGGTTTAATTCTGCAATTATCACACAGTTATTCTTAAGTGTTGAAAATTAACTGAAATGTGATCCCTGTTAAACATAAGAGTGGGAATAAGAGAGGGAAGAGATGTATAACTTGGGGCAGGCTCGGGCTGACTTGCCCCAATTGGTAGAGTTGGAAACATACCAGGGGATTCCAGTTCAATCCCATCAAGGTGGCATGTACCAATGCCATCTCACTACTCCAAGTGATCAATTTCAGTTCACAATTGATCATAATGAAAGGACTAAGAGTCAAAGGGAGCACATAAACAAGTCTAGTACCTGCTAACACTAACCGATAGAATAAATAAAGGGGAGAGTGATCCAACATGGGAAGTGAGATACTCAGCAGACTCATAGAATGGCGGATGTCCTAAATAGCACTCTGGCCTCAGAATCAGCCCTAAAGGCACTCGGATCTGGCTGAAAAGCCCATGAGAGTATTTCAGGCATGGAAAGCCAAGACACTCTGGCAAAAAGATCTCTGTGAGTGAGATCCCAGTGGAAAGAACAGGTCTTCAAAGAGGGAGGTGCCTTTCTCTGAAGGGAGGAGAGAACCTCCACTTTGACTATGACCGTGTCTAAACAAGATAAGAGTTGGAGAACTCAAGGGGCTTCCATAGCCTTGGAAACTCATGACTGGTGCATAGGGAGATTACTGATGCCATAAACAGGAGTGTCAATTTGTAAAGTCAACAACAGGAGTCACTGTGCACTTACTCCTCATGTAGGATCTCTGTCCTTAATGTGCTGTACATTGAGGCTTAATGCTATAACAAGTACTCAAACAGTATATTTCACTTTGTGTTTCTATGGGAGTGCAAACTGTTGAAATCTTTACTTAATGTACACTAAACTGATCTTCTGTAAAAAAAAAAAAAAGAAAGAAAGAAATTATCAATTCCCAACTTGACTCTCACTGGGATTAAACATGACAATAGGTCTGATCTGATTTCATCATCATTTAAAAAAAAATCATCTATTATTTTTCACTTTATGTCTCTGTGTGGGAGCAAACTGTTGAAATCCTTACTTAAGGTATACTAAGCTGATCTTCTGTATATTAAGATAATCGAAAATGAATCTTGATGTGAATGGAAGGGGAGAGGGAGTGGGAAAGGGGAGGGTTGTGGGTGGGAGGGACGGTATAGGGGGGGAAGCCATTGTAATCCATGAGTCGTACTTTGGAAATTTATATTCATTAAATAAAAGATAAAAAAAAAAGGCAACTGTCCTGCTTACAGTTGTGAGACTGATCTCTTCCTTTTAGCTCCTCATGGTATGGGGTAGGTTGGTTTGGTTTGGAAACAAATAAAGCAGGCAGTGCCCACTGGATCACAGAGAGGATAAGGCCCTGCTGCCCATGACCTCCTTTCACAGTCAGAACTCAGCTGAGGTCTGCTCATCCTGTTTGGCAGAGCTGAGATGCCAGCTGCCAAACACAGCATTGAGGAATTAGGGTAGATGGTTGGGATTTCTTGGGCTGTGCGATTTACTAGGCTCGTGTTTGGCAAGCACACACAGTTTAACAGGGAGACAAAAGGTTTGAGAACAAGGAAGGATGCCATTCTCTGCCTCCATATGTTCTTCCCCCTTCCAGTATAGGATGCTTTTGCTGAAACAAAGGGGCCATGGCCCAGTAACTCTATTGAGCCTGTGGAAATTGTTTCTCATCACAAATTTGGGCACATCCTTCCCCAATTAACAATTCTTTGTGCTCAAGGAGAAAATAATTTAGGGCTCATTACAGTTTTGTTTTCAAATCAGTTAACAGAATGTGGTAGATAATGGAGGGAGAAGGCAGAACTGGGTTGGAATTCTGGAATGTTGATTCTAGTCCCAATAGTGACATTCTCAGTTCAGCCAGGTGATCACCTCTTCAGGCTTGTCTCTTCGTGTGTAAGCAGGAGGTTTTCGACTTTGATGGTTTTCAAATGTCCCTCCATTCTACAATGCCCATGAATCAGGAAGCCTGTGCCACACTTGCCTCCCCATTTAGGAAACAGAACTGGCTGCCTTTGCACAAGTGGATGTTTAATTATTGGACAAACTGATGGAAGGATCAATCAGTAGTGACATCCAATGACACACGGTTCTGGGCATCTCCGGTAGAAGGTTTGCTAAACTAAAGTGGGGAACAGAACCCAAAGCAGGTGATGAGAATTAAGACTGAAGTCAGAAGATGGGGAGGTAGATCCAGACCCCACCTTTGACCTCCACAAGTGAAGCTCTTCCCATGCTGAGTTTAAGAATCACGACTACAGATTCTCAGAATTCAAAAACCCCTACAGACCACTGCCATGTCAAGTCCACTCACTTGACAGGCGAGGAAACCAAGAGTAGGAGAGGGGACTTACCTGTGGTCCCAGAGGCAGCTGGCGATGGAGCTAGAAGCGAGGTCTTCTGCTTCTCCCCCTTGTGCTTTCCCCCTGCACTCTGCTGTCCCAAATTTCCCCCAAAGAACAGCTGGAAATGGAGCTGAAGCTTTAGGCAAGGCCCAGAGGTGATGACCCAATGTGACACAAATGGCAGTCTAACACTGGAGAAAAAGACTTCCCGAAAGCTTTTGGGAGAAGCACGAACCCCGTATCCCAGCCTGGGTTCCAAGATTCCTTCCCCCAACCCGCTGGCTGCAACTGAAAGGGACTTGGAGCAGCAGGCTTTGAAAAATGCATGTTCCATGCTCGGGCTGACTTGCCCCAATTGGTAGAGTTGGAAACATACCAGGGGATTCCAATTCAATCCCATCAAGGTGGCATGTGCCAATGCCATCTCACTACTCCAAGTGATCAATTTCAGTTCACAATTGATCATAATGAAAGGACTAAGAGTCAAAGGGAGCACATAAACAAGTCTAGTATCTGCTAACACCAACCGATAGAATAAATAAAGGGGAGAGTGATCCAACATGGGAAGTGAGATACTCAGCAGACTCATAGAATGGCGGATGTCCTAAATAGCACTCTGGCCTCAGAATCAGCCCTAAAGGCACTCGGATCTGGCTGAAAAGCCCATGAGAGTATTTCAGGCATGGAAAGCCAAGACACTCTGGCAAAAAGATCTCTGTGAGTGAGATCCCAGTGGAAAGAACAGGTCTTCAAAGAGGGAGGTGCCTTTCTCTGAAGGGAGGAGAGAACCTCCACTTTGACTATGACCGTGTCTAAACAAGATAAGAGTTGGAGAACTCAAGGGGCTTCCATAGCCTTGGAAACTCATGACTGGTGCATAGGGAGATTACTGATGCCATAAACAGGAGTGTCAATTTGTAAAGTCAACAACAGGAGTCACTGTGCACTTACTCCTCATGTAGGATCTCTGTCCTTAACGTGCTGTACACTGAGGCTTAATGCTATAATGAGTACTCAAACAGTATATTTCACTTTGTGTTTCTATGGGGGTGCAAACGACTGAAATCTTTACTTAATGTACACTAAACTGATCTTCTGTAAAAAAAAAAAAAAAGAAAGAAAGAAAGAAAGAAATTATCAATTCCCAACTTGACTCTCACTGGGATTAAACATGACAATAGGTCTGATCTGATTTCATCATCATTTAAAAAAAAATCATCTATTATTTTTCACTTTATGTTTCTGTGTGGGAGCAAACTGTTGAAATCCTTACTTAAGGTATACTAAGCTGATCTTCTGTATATTAAGATAATCGAAAATGAATCTTGATGTGAATGGAAGGGGAGAGGGAGTGGGAAAGGGGAGGGTTGTGGGTGGGAGGGACGGTATGGGGGGGGAAGCCATTGTAACCCATGAGTCGTACTTTGGAAATTTATATTCATTAAATAAAAGATAAAAAAAAAAAAAAGAAAAGAAAAAAAGAAAAATGCATGTTCCAAAAGAGATGACCAGGAGCAAAGACAGAAAGACCTAATTTTAGGGATTTTTCTGGGGAATAATTCCAAAGAGATTTTGGTTTATGGAGACCTGTCGTGAGCAGTAACATCTGGCCAGGGCCGTTGCCACCTTGCATTCTCATAGGGGCACTCATACTTTCTGGACTTCAGTTTCCCTTCTTTGAAATCAAGACAAAGCCTGTGAAAATCAAACGAGGTTCCCGGAGAACCACACACGAGATTCACCCACTCTAAACTGTATTCGTCTTGTTACCTATGCTTGAGGAACTCGGTGGCTCCCAGTGGTCATATTCATTCTTACCCCAGAAACTTGGCTTCTTCACTTTCCTTGCCTAATACTAAGAGTCCCTTGATCATTCAAGTCCAGGAGAGGGCTTTCCTCCCTGCTTTTTGCATTTGAGGTCTATAATACTCATTTGGCAATCAAGCACACAACGCCTCCAATTCCAGTGTTACTATTATTCCATGGCAAGCTCTCTTGTCATCTGCGGTAGGCAAAAGAACGGCCGCACTGAAGGTGTGCACACTCTAATCCCCAGAGTCTCTACACATATTCTCTTACTTGGCAAGGGGGAATTACAGTTGCAGATGGGATTAATGCTGCTAAGGAGCTGAAGTTAAGATCAGATTATCTTGGGTTAGCCAAGTGAAACTAATGTAATCAAAAGGGTCCTTAAAATGAGGAAAAGAGAGGCAGGAGAACCAGACCCACAGATACATACGGCACCATGATAAAGGCTCAAGCAGCCACGGCTGGCCTGAAGATGGAAGAGATCACAAAGCAGGGAGGCCTCCAGGAGCTGGACAAGGGAAGGATTCAGGTTGTTGCTCGGAGCCTCAGAAGGAGCACAGCCAGAGACACAACACTTCTGAACTCAGAACGAGAGACAATACATCTTGGTTGTTTTAAACCTCCATGTCTGTACAGAAGCAATAGGAAAGTCAAATGCAAATGATGAAAACCCCTGAGAGCAGTCAGGTGTCTGGGTGTAATAGAGAAGCTCATTATGCTTCTTACGTGAGTGACTCTCAAGTTTTGCTTGTTACATTTTTCTAAGACCACACAGCACATTGGAAATAACCTTGCACTTGAGATCAGAAGACCTAGGACAGAATCCTGCTCTTGACACACGACCTGTAGGACCCTGGACAAGTCACACAAGTTACCTGGGCCTCAGTCACCTCATCTGTAAAAGGAAGATGTCACTTCCTGTCCTGGGAACGCTTTGGCATTGTGGTGAGCACAGGGAAGACACTGTGCAGAAGAGGCTGGGACAGCTGTGAAATGCTGGCATTTACCACCCGCCTCTCGGGATTGTTTTTAACCAATATGCATTTTCTTGGTGCCTCTTCTGTGCTCGCGTTGTTCCATGAGACTCTGTAGAAGAAAGGTAAGAAGTATTGGAGGAGTTCATGATCCAAAGGGGGGTTAGGGTGAAAAAAGTCAGCTCACCTAGTTTCTGGGCTGGTCTGTGAGCCCAGGGTCATGTATAGCCAGCCCAGGCCCAGGCCCCACTGAAAATGGGTCTAGTGCCTCCTGGGGTGGTCTCAGTTCAGGGAACACAGAGAGGGTCCTTTGATTCGGGGGAAGCAGTGCAGATGGCTGGTCCCATTCCTGACACAGCACTCCCAGAGCAACTCCCACCGGCTGGGCAATCCCTGCAGCTCTCTTCCTGTGGCCTGGGATCTCACACCCAGGGCTAGTGGAAGCAGTAGAGGCCCTGGACGCACTCAGGCGTAATCCCTCTGGGCTGAGGCCTCGGGCTTCTCAAGGGAGATTTCTTTTGGATGGGAAGTTACTGTTGTAGGCTGCCAACAAGGCCTGCCTCAGGCACAAAACAGGGTGGAAGCTACTGTTTATAGCTCCTCACTTCTGCGAGTACTCCAGACTCCGCCCCACACCGCCCCACGTTCAGTCCTACACACTCACAATCTCAGCACTCTACAAATAAACTCATTTTTTAAAAAAGATGAAAATATAGAACACAAAGCTCTTTGTCTTCTCCATTTGCCTTTTGAATCTTTTCTACAGCTCGCCTCAGCTTCAGATATGTGGAATGAAGTCTCCCTCTAACCATTTCAAATCTAATTTCTTCCTTGTGCTTTTGATCCTACCCTAATTCATAAATGCAAAAGGAGAAAAAATGCTACAGGCACAAAAATATTCATTACAGCAATAGCAATAAAAAATTACATAACTTAGGATTCTGGTTAAAGATGGTGGTCTGCTACCAAGTGCTTATTACTCCATCACTGTGCTTCCACGAACGTGATAGAATAATCCTGAAACACACACAGAGGATGGGAAAGGGGACGCCAGCAGAGGAGAGAGCTCAGCACACTTCCATAGAACTCAGGGCTGTTGGAGGAACACTTACTGTCTGGCAGGATAGAGGGAGGACATGAAAAACAAGCAACTTGGTCCATAAAACCCCAGAGGAAAGGAGACAGAGGAGTCAGGACAGCAGGATCACAAGGCATTAGCTCTGCAACCCGCTCACCTCTTCCCCGGGCAGATCTTTTCTTCTTTGCTGATGAAATGAACTGGAGGAGCACAGAGTTTGGAGGCAACACAAGAGGTGGAGGGCAGGACTCGTGAGACAGAGACTGACGGAGAATCAGTAAGCTCCGAGATGGCATAGAGCCCTGCCTTCACAAACTGCAGGAGTAAGGGTGTTCCTGGCCAGGCACTGCCCCGCTGGACACTGAGGATCTCTCCTCTGGCATTTGGGAAAATACCAAAGAGTGATCAACAAAATGACCAACCGCTTTTCCAGGTATCCTGAAGTGACATCCATCAGTTGGAAAGCGCCACCACATACACACACACAAACACACACACACATTGTAGTGTATGAACAACCAAAATTAAACAAGTGTTGAGAAAACTTCCAGCATGAAAATGAGAAATCAAAACAGGCCCAAAAATCTCTTATCTAACAGAAACAATGCAAGACAGAAGAAAAAATTCCCCCTAATTGTTATCCTCATCACACATGAAAAATGCATGCCTTAAACAGTGGGAAACTAAAAAAACTTCAGAAACTAAGAAAGAGCTCTTGGAAATTGACAGATATGATTCCCAAAATGAAAAATTTGAATAGGATGCCTGGGAAATAAAGAAAATCTGTAGGAAAATAGAACAAAAGAGAAAAAAATATATATAGACTATATCACAAAAATTATAATAGCTATAGAAATAAAGAGCAGAAAATCTGGGGGGAGGGACTAGGAGGTGGATACTATTACTTTCTTGAAGACAAATATTTGTATTATGTATATTGTTTTGGTATTATGAAGAAAATTTTTCAAAATTCTATTTAAAATCTTTTTTACTTAAAATTCTACACCAGGTCAAACTATCCACCAAGTTTTGCAATAGAACAGAGATTTTAAGCATTTCAGGATGGAAGATGAAGGGAGCCAGAGAAGGGACACGAAAAAGAAGTAATTTGCTCCACGATACCCCAGAAAGGTCCAGGGCACTGAGAAGTCAGAACACCAGGATCACGAGGTCCCCAAGCCATGCACCTCTTCCCCAGGCAGGAGATCTTTTCTTCTTTTCTGGCAAAACTAACAGGTGAAAAAACAATTACTTCCACTCATTAAAAAGCTACTTGAGGGGCCGACGCTGTGGCATAGCGGGTTAACTCCCTGGCCTGACGTGCCGGCATCCCATATGAGCGCCAGTTCTAGTCCCAGCTGCTCCTCTTCTGATCCAGCTCTCTGCTGTGGCCCGGGAAAGCAGCAGAGGATGGCAGTAGAGGATGGCCCAAGTCCTTGGGCCCCTGCACGCATGTGGGAGACCCGGAAGAAGCTCCTGGCTCCTGGCTTCGGATCAGTACAGCTCCGGCCATTGCGGCCATCTGGGGAGTGAAGCAACGGATGGAAGACCTCTCTCTCTCTGTCTCTACCTCTCTCTGTAACTCTGCCTGTCAAATAAATAAAATAGATCTTAGAAAAAAAGCTACTTGAGGATAAACTCCAGCAAAAAGGGGGGGGGGGGTGGGTAATAAACCAAGAAAGATGAAGACATAGGAAACAGGTAGCAGTGGATCCAACAGAGGAGCCCAGGGAATTAGGAATACATGAATTGGAGCTGGCACTGTGGTGCAGTGGGTTAAACTGCCATCTGCAAAGCTCGCATCCCATAGGGGCACTGGTTTGTGCCCCAGCTGCTCTGCTTCTGAACCAGCTCCCTACTAGTGTGCCTGGGAAAGCAGCGGAAGATGGCCCAAGTCCTTGGTTCCAGCACTCACATGGGAGACCTGGAAGAAACTTCTTGCTCCTGTCTTTGGCCTGGCCCTAGCCCTGGTCATTGTAGTCATTAGGGGAATGAATGGAAATCTTCCAGCAGATGGAAGATTCTGTTTCTCTCTCTCTCTCTCTCTCTCTCTCTCTCTCTCTCCCCCTTTCAAATAAATAAAATAAATCTTTGTTTAAAAAATAAAAGGGGCTGGTGCTGTGGCGCAGTGGGCTAAGCCTCCACCTGTGGTGCCAGCATCCCCTATGGGTGCAGGTTTGCATCCTGGTGGCTCCACTTCTGATCCAGCTCTCTGCCATGGCCTGGGAGAGCAGAAGATGGTCCAAGTGCTGGGGCCCCTGCATCCACGTGGGAGACCCGGAAGAAGCTCCTGGCTCCCAGCTCCTGGCTTCAGATTGGTTCAGCGCCAGCCATTGCAGCCATCTGGGGAGAGGACCAGAAGATGGAAGACCTCTCTCTCTCTGCCTCTGCCTCTGCCTCTCTGTAACTCTGCCTTTCAAATAAAAATAAATAAGTCTTTAAAAATAAATAAAGAATGTTGTTTAATTCTTACATTTCATGTTTTATAACACACATGGGTAGTTATTGGTTGATTCTTTTCATTAAAAATAGTACTACCAGGCATTCACATCCAAGCATGATACAGTACTAGGGATTGGATTTACCATGTCACCTTCAACAGAAAACCAGTCAAGATATATGCAATGGTGATTTTCAGACACTGGGCAGAAGGCAGCACAGGATCCTGACCTCTGCAAGAACGGAGACAGGTGCAGTGAGCCCTACAAATGCACTAGCGCGCTCCCTGAAGGCAGTTTCCAGGCTGCAGTGCGAGGGTCAGGATCCTAAATGAGCGTGGTGATCTTGATGCCTTGGGGAGACTGAGTTCAGAAAGGCCACTGTGGCTGGAATCTGCAGGAGGGAGCTCCAGAGAGAACAGAGCTGTGCGAGGAAAGCCCCTGAGAGCTGCAGGGAGAGTACAGGCGGCTGCGCACTGATCTGCTTATGCCGAGACGAAACTGCCTGAGGCCAGTGAGGGAGCCACCAGGAAGCAGCAGGCTGCACAAACTTCCACAGCTCACCCAAGGCTGGGGATGGTTCCTGGTGCCACCCAAGGCTGGGGATGGTTCCTGGTGCCACCCAAGGCCGGGGATGGTTCCTGGTGCCACCCAAGGCTGGGGATGGTTCCTGGTGCCACTGGCCCAAGTAGAAAGACACAGAGTCTTTATTGCCTGGGCCGGCGCCATGGCTCACTAGGTTAATCCCCTGTCTGCGGCACCTCTGTCTGCGGCGCCAGCATCCCATATGGGCGATGGGTTCTAGTCCTGGTTGCTCCTCTTCCAGTCCAGCTCTCTGCTATGGCCTGGGAAAGCAGGGGAGGATGGCGCGAGTGCTCAGGCCCCTGCACCCACATGGGAGACCTGGAAGAAGCGCCTGGCTCCTGGCTTTGGATCAGCACAGCTCTGGCCATTGCAGCCACTTGGAAAGTGAACCAGCAGAAAAAAGACCTCTCTCTCTCTCTCACTGTCTGTAACTCTACCTGTCAAATAAATAAATAAATAAATCTTTAAAAGAAAAGGAAAAAAAAGAAGGGTATTGCCTAAATGAGCCCTGTACCAGAGGCTGCCCCGGATCTGCCCTAACAGAGCTTAATATCAAGCCTGAAAAAGATAGTTAATTCTAGGAAATGTAACTGCATGCCAGTAAAAAGTAAGCTCAATGCTATGTTTTTTAAAAAAGAAATACAATGAAATCCAATACTAAATAACATAAAAGCCATAGTGTCTGGCACCCAATCAAAAATTACCAGATATGAGGACAAACAGGAAACTATGACTGTTACCAGAAAAATCAATGACAAGAGTCCCAGAAATGACTGATAAACTGGGAAGAGCAAGCAATGATTCACAGGGTTATTAAGAACCACTTCATATGTTCAGGAACTATATCCAGTGGTTTAACAAATGTAGGGACTCAACTTGGCATGACTGCAGCCATTTTGAACACAATGGCCCTGTTTCCTTTAGGTGGCCTTAGAGGTCATCCCAAGCCCTGCGATGGGATGAACAAAGTCACTGAGATAACCTGTCAGGCTTGCCTTGCTGAGCAAGACCATGGAATGGCACCAATCTAATGACTGGAAAATTATTTCTTGAGAACACCCAGGTGTGCTTAGGTTAGCTGTGGCCCACTTTGTCTAACTTAACTACAAACACCTTACTGGCTGGGACGCAGGGATCTGTTGCCTCACAGTCGACTGAGACCATGCTCTGCCATAAGACCCCCATAAATTATGCCTTATATTATCATCGACTTGTCTCTTTCTTCAGTCTCAAGGCACTGTCTACCAGTTCCCATATACAATGTTTTTCCAAAAAACACAAATGTTTAGTTAGAATACCGGAAACAGGCTGGTGCTGTGGCTCACTAGGCTAATCCTCCACCTGCAGCGCCGGCACTCCAGGTTCTAGTCCCAGTTGGGGCGCCAGATTCTGTCCCGGTTGCTCTTCTTCCAGTTCAGCTCTCTGCTGTGGCCCGGGAAGGCAGTGGAGGATGGCCCAAGTGTTTGGGCCCTGCACCCAATGGGAGACCAGGAGGAAGCACTTGGCTCCTGGTTTCAGATCGGTGCAGCGCGCTGGCTGTAGTGGCCATTTTGGGGGTAAACCAACGGAAGGAAGACCTTTCTCTCTGTCTCTGTCTCTCTCTCTCTCTGTCTAACTCTTCCTGTCAAAAATAAATAAATAAATAAATAAAAAATACTGGAAACATGGAGGGAGATAGAAAAATATTAAAAGAAATGATGGCTGAACTCTGATCTCAGAATCAGCCCTTAAGGCGTTCTGGTCTGGCTGAAAAGCCCATGAAAGCATTTCAGCATGGAAAGCCAAGACACTGTGGCAAAAAATGGCCTACATGAAGGATGTCTGTGAGTGAGATCCCCGTGGAAAGAAGTGGCCATCAAAGAAGGAGGTGCTTTTCTCTGAAGGGAGGAGAGAACTTCCACTTTGCTTATGGCCCTGTCTAAATACTGATGGAGTTTGTAGATTCAAAGGGCCTCCATAGCTGTGGCAGTTCATGTCAAGAGCCTAGGGTGATCACTGACATCATACATGAGTGTTAACTGTTAAATTAATAACAGCAGTCACTGTTCACGTACTCCCTATGCAGGATCTCTGCCCTCAATGAGTTATATTGTGAGAATTAACTGTAAAGCTTGTTCTCAGTTTTTGTGTCTGTGCACATTGTTGAAACCTTCACTTAGATTGGTCTTCTGTATATAAAGTTAATTGAAAATGAATCTTACTGGAGAATGGGACAGGGGATGGGAGAGAGAGGAGGAGGTGGGGTGGGGGGGGGTGGGAGGGGGGGTATGGTGGGAAGAATCTCTATGTTCCTAAAGTTGTACTTATGAAATTTGTACTCATTAAATAAAACATTTCTTTGAGAAAAAAAAGAAAATGGCTTAAAACTTCTCAAATTTGATAATACAAACTCAGATATCCAAAAAGTTCAATGATGCCAATGAGAATAATCTTCAAAAAATGAAACAAGTCACTTCATACCAAAATATTTTAAAATTAGCTGATAAAAATATTCTACAAGGAACCAGAGGAAAATGATACATTATTTAGAAAGAAACAAAATAAAAATGAAGATTTCATGTTACAAAGTGTGCAAACAAGAAGACAATAAACTGTCAACTAGATTTTTATGCCTAGCAAAAGTTATCTTTCAAAAGTATCTTTTCAGAAAAAAAAGTAACATCTGAAAACATTCAGCAATGCTGTACTAATGGAAATTCTGCAGACAGAAGGAACATGATACCAATAAAAATTTGAATCTAAATTGGGAATCAAGTTCTAATTAATCGCCAAAAATTTTGAAATTCATGCATAGTTTTTCCTAACACATTTTCCATAACTTTATAGTGAAGAAAACCTATACATTGCTTTCAAAACTTTTTGTATAAAAATAAACTTAACTTTCTTAAAAAAAAGATTAATCTATTTACTTGAAAGGCAGAGTTACAGAGAGGCAGAGGCAGAGAGAGAGAGAGGTCTTCCATCCACTGGTTCACTCCCCAGATGGCTGCAATGGCTGGAGCTGCGCTGATCTGTATCTAGGAGCCAGGAGCTTCTTCTGGGTCTCCCACACAGGTGCAGGGGCCCAAGGACTTGGTACATCTTCTACTGCTTTCCCAGGCCATAGCAGAGAGCTGGATAGGAAGTGGAGCAGCTGTGACTCAAACCAGTGCCAATATGGGATGCAGGCACCGCAGCTGGTGGCTTTACTCACCATTCCACTGTGTCAGCCCCTATATTTACCTTTAAACTCCATTCTTCTACAAACTTTTTGAACTCCCCTCATAAATATGAGGAATGATGGAATTATATTTATCCTGATTGGATGTTACATAATGTACATATGTGTTGAAACATCACATGGCACCCCCAGAACTATGTACCATTTTGATGTGTCTGTTAAAAATATTAAAAATTAAGATAAGCAAACAGGCTGTTCAAAAAAAGTTTCAATAAAAAGAAATATGTGTTGTTCAATGTGAATTAATGCTATAACTAGTACTCAAACAGTATTTTACACTTTATGTTCTGTGTGGGTGCAAACTGTTGAAATCTTTACTTAATATATACTAAATTGATCTTCTGTATATAAAGATAATTGAAAATGAATCTTGATGTGAATGGAAGGGGGGAGGGAGCAGGAATTGGGAGGGTTGCAGGTGGGAGGGAAGTTATGGGGGGGAAAAAGCCACTGTAATCCATAAGCTGTACTTTGGAAATTTATATTTACTAAATAAAAGTTTAAAAAAAGAGAAATATGTGGACTAATATAAACCATTTTTCAAAATCTTTAAAGAAAAATTAACTATTGTAAACAAAATAATACCAACATGTCATAGGATTTATAATAGGTTTAGAAGTAAAGTATAGGCCAGCACCGTGGCTCAATAGGCTAATCCTCTGCCTGCGGCGCCGGCACCCCGGGTTCTAGTCCTGGTCAGGGTGCCAGTTCTGTCCCGGTTGCTCCTCTTCCAGGCCAGCCCTCTGCTGTGGCCCGGGAAGGCAGTGGAGGATGGCCCAAGTGCTTGGGCCCTGCACCCCATGGGAGACCAGGAGAAGCACCTGGCTCCTGCCTTCGGATCAGCGAGGTGCACAGGCTGCAGCGCACCGGCCGCGGCCATTGGAGGGTGAACCAACGGAAAGGAAGACCTTTCTCTCTGTCTCTCTCTCTCTCACTGTCCACTCTGCCTGTCAAATAAAATAAAATAAGAAGTATAACAGAACTAGTACCAAAGATGGAAGAAGTTTCTTACATTATTTGAAAGTAGACTGTGATGAGTTAAAGATATATATTTTAAACTTTAGCACAATGAACAGCTAAACAAAGTACAGATATCACTATTATGCCAACAAAAAAATCAAATGGAATCATAAAAAGAACATAATAAAGATAAAAAGAAATAGAAACTAGGAAATAATGAATGGAAAATCTCTATCTTGCTCTGCCTTTCAAATAAAAACAAATAAATAAAGTTTAAAAACGAAAATAAATACCATGTGGTAGATTTGGATTCATCCATATAAAAAAAAGTATACAAGTATACATGTATATATGACAATGTTTATAAATATCTACTAAAATATGGCATCCATGCATGCTATACTATATATCCATACAAACATACACACACACACACACATATATGTAAACTTCCACATATGAGAGAAATGTGTGGAATTTGTTTTTCTATACCTGGCTTATTTCAGTTAGCATAATGAGCTCCAGTTCCATCCATTTTGCTGCAAATGTCAGGATTTCATCTTTTTATGGCTTAGTAATATTCCATTATGCATATATACTTCTTTTAATCCAGTCACCAGTTGGACATGTGGGTTGATTCCATGTCTTTGCAAGTGTGAATTGGGCTGCAATAAAAATGGGAAATGCAGGTATCTCTATACAATTAATAACTGAGCCTCAACAAAATGAAGTAAAAGTTGGTGGAATCTGAAGAGAGAAATAGACAAAGCCACATTTGCAGTTGCACATTTTCATATTCTCTCATTAACTGAACAACTTGATGAGGATCCCTAAGGATGCAGACAACTTGAATGGACAGGACCTGATGCCTGTAGAACACTTTGATCAACAACAGGAGAATACATAAACACATACAACATTTATCAAGACAGAGTACACTCTGAACCATAAAAAATCCTCTGCAAGTTTTAAAATGTCTAATTTATATAAAAGGTATGTTTTTTGATCACAATGGAATTAAATTAGAAGTCATTACATAAAGATATCAGGCAAATCCCCAAATATTTGGGAATTAACAATATGTTTACAAATCTTCCATATTACAAAGATGAAAGCAAAAGGGAAATTATAAAATATTTTGAACTAAAAACAAATTTTAAATCAAGATTTCTGAGATGGATGCAAAACAGTGTTTAGAGGAAATTTTATAGCATTAAAATTATTTTTGAAAAGAAGTGGCATTATATCAATGATCTAATCATCCACAATAAGTTGGAAAAAGAAAAGCATATTCAACCCAAAGCAAACAGTAGGAAGCAAATATTAAAGAGCAAAAATCAGCAAAATAGAAAATAGAAAAAACAGACCAGAAACACCAAAAAAAACCCCTAACCATACACATATTAACATAGACCTAAATGTAAAAACTACACTATAAACATCTAGAAGAAAACATAGAAAAGCTTAGTTGACTTGGAATTAGCTAAAGATTTCTTAAAAATGAGAAGAAAAACATGTGCCATAAAAGAAAAGATTAATAAATTATGCTTTCACAGGAGTGTAAATTTTTGTTCTTCAAAAGGTATGTGCATACTTCTGCGTATTGGCTCTGGTGGTGGATTCACAAATATGTGATAAAACTGCATATATTCATACCTAAAAATGAGTGCCTTCAAAATTGGTGAAATCTGAATTAGGTCTGTGAGTTGTATCAATATCACTTTCCTGGTTCACATATTGTGCCATTATTATGTAAGATACTAACTACCATTAGGAAATGCTGATGGAAGAATATACGGAACTTCCCTATGTACTACTTTGCTATTTTCAATGAACCCATAACTATTTCAAGATGGAAAGTTTAAAAAAAAAAACATGAAATTCTAGAAAAAGCAAAAGTACACTGACAGAAAGCAGTTCAGTAGTTGTTACAGGCTTATGGAATTGTACATCTAAAATTGAGTGAATTTTATTGTATATAAATTATATCCAAATAAAGCTGATTTTTAAAATGATAGCAGCTTCAGGAACAAAATAGTCATTTTACTTTTATTATGCAAATTAAATTACTTTTGAAATCACATTCCAATCATAGCAGCAAGTCTATTCTTACTGGGAGATTCTCCCCCTCAAGTCATTTCTAGAAATTCCAAGACATGTTTAGAAGGAAGGCCCAACACAAATTCAGTTTGCTGCGTGCATGCTGCCGCTTGTCCAGGGGGTAGGAAAATCACTGCGATACTTCACCCTGACCGTGTGACCGATGCCCCTTCTTGCCTGTTGTGTTTCCACCAGAGCGGGCCACCCTCGTCACCCGGCACAGCACCACTCCTGTGTTACCAACAGCCTGGGATGGTCTCAGTTTGAAACAAGCATTCACATTCCCATGAACCTCTCCTGCACTGGTTGACATTCAAGGTGCTTAAGGCCCCAGTGGCTCAGGGGTCCTCGAGTAGGGCTCCCGGAGCCCCAGATACAAACTTACAATATTTTTTCAAGTTGTAGCACCAAGCTCCACAGGGCCACTGTCCACAAGGGACAGATGCATGAAGCTTCCCTACAGAGTGACAGCATCTTGTTAGCATACTCGGGGTGTTATCGTGGTTATTGTTCCAACTTCTACACAAAGCCATTTGACCTTGCTATGCCCATGGTGTCAGGACGTGGGGTCCAAAGTGACTGGCACCAGGCACCCAGTCTCCAAAGTCAGCTTGTCCTTTTGACCCTCCCCAGTGAGAGTGGGAGAAGCACCTTCCTCTCCCAATCTCAGGGCCCACTCCAATTCCTGCCCAGGAATTATTCACTCCTCAAAATGAATGACAGGCCGGCGCCGCGGCTCACTAGGCTAATCCTCCGCCTAGCGGCGCCGGCACACCGGGTTCTAGTCCCGGTCGGGGCGCCGGATTCTGTCCCGGTTGCCCCTCTTCCAGGCCAGCCCTCTGCTGTGGCCAGGGAGTGCAGTGGAAGATGGCCCAGGTGCTTGGGCCCTGCACCCCATGGGAGACCAGGATAAGCACCTGGCTCCTGGCTCCTGCCATCGGATCAGCGCGGTGCGCCGGCCGCAGCGCGCCGGCCGCGGCGGCCATTGGAGGGTGAACCAACGGCAAAGGAAGACCTTTCTCTCTGTCTCTCTCTCTCACTGTCCACTCTGCCTGTCAAAAAAAAAAAAATTAAAAAAAAAAAATGAATGACAATCCTCACCTGGTAGGCATGAAAATTTGGAAAGTTTTTAAATCTCCATCAACACAGGAATGATTCATTTGATTTTGCTGCATCTTCCCAATGTCATAACAAGCAATAAAATCATCATGATAAATTCTGTAACAATCATGTAACTTTGTGGAAGAATGCTTATCATATGCTCTTAAGTGGCCAACTTTGTAAGCTGTGATTATAACTATGTCTAAAGTATATGTATATAAAAAATGGAAACAAACCAAGGCAATAACTCCATTAGAATGGGACTCTCCTCTGCCCTCCTCTGCTTTCCAGTCCTGCAGGATTCTGAGTTTCCTTTCAATTTAGACAAACAAACAAAAACTCTTGTAGTAGTCTAGGCTCTTTGGTCTCAAGTAACAGAAACCTTACTCAAACAAGCACTGATGCTCATACACTAGAGAAATCCAGTCCTAAGCAATGCAAATGTTCTACCAATGGAGTCATCTTTCCTCTATCTCTTGGTTTTGCTTTTACAAGTATTTGGCTCAAGAATAAAGGGGCCTTCCTCTAGACACTGGAGATGATGGAGAGGAGTCTGGCACATACTGTTACTATGGCTATGAAAAAGAAGCTTACATAACAACTCACAGAGGAATCTGTCTGGGCCACTTGTCCATCACTGATCTAATCATGAGCTTGGTGGGTGAGGGAAACAAGCCAGGCCTGTGGTCAGGAGAACATTCTGGGCATGGTGGGCACCAGAGGTAAAACACGCTACTCTGCAAGTCAAAAGCAAAGGCAGGTGTTTGATTGGCAAGGAAAATAGATGCTCACCACACCTTCCCACCTTTCTACTCCCTTGTCAAGTGTTCATCTCACCTCCTTCTCTCTGCTAAACACTGTCCAAAGCATGAGTGCAACAGGTCTCTAATTCAATGTCAGTCATGCATTTTCTTCATTCACTCCAATTATATGTTGTAAAAAAATGTTGCATAGAACCTGCCCTACCTTCAGTTCATTTACATATCCCCCTCTGCCAACTCCCAGCCCCCAAAACATGCACACTCGCTCACACACACACACACACACACAGCTATGTTGAACTGTACCAGTAATGACTCCCTGACCTCAGAGTAGCCAATAGGTTGGTCAAGTAGAAGTCTTCGTGTGGCTTTGAACCAAGAGATGAGTGCAGCTGAACAGATTCTATCTTGGGATCTTGGTATAATGTACAAGATTGCTGACAGCTGGTGGCAAGAAGATCCTGTCAGTTGAAAGTAATGGTAGGCATTTGCAAGCTGATGAGTAAAGGGAGGAAACTGGAAAGAACATAGAGCTGATAACAAGTTGAGAGGAGAGAAGAGCCTGCGGTCCTAAAGAGAAACAGCACAGCCAGCCAGCTGCTTCTGCTCTTCTCTCCCCTGGTGCTCAGCTGCGCTGGCTTCATGTCCCTGGCTTCTGGGAGAGCCCTGTATCCTTGCAACAAACATGCTTCTTCACTTGAATAACTTTGAATGTGTTTGTTTTCTTGCAGCCAAAGGAGCCATAACTTGAACAACTGCACGTGTCTTTTTAATTGTCTGCCAACATTGCATAGAAACTTCTTCAAAGGTAACCGCTGTGTTTTATTTCATCTGTATAACCCAGCTCATAGTAACATGACTACATAATATAAATGTTGAGAAACTTAATAACAAATGAGTGAATGAACTAATCTGGTTTCTGATACCCCAATCACTACCAGAATAGTGTGTAGCTAGTTTGCCTCCCCCACATCAATTTCTTTGTAAAATAGCTTTTTCTCTACTTCCTGTGGCTTGGTGGGACTAAGAACTCCAGGCTCCCATCAGCAACTGCTGCAGTAGGAATATGTCCCACAACAGGTCAATCAGGTTCTTCCCCACATGGGTTTTTAGTAGAAATCATTGGATGGTAGTTCCCTAAAGAAAGGTTGGTGCATTTCTGCACTTGAGATTCCTGGAGCTCCCCTGGTACCTGGGCTTTCATAGATCTTATTTCCAGCTCTTCAATTCTAGGGCTGTTCGTTAACCTACCAATAACTTTCCTTCTCTTGTTTAAGTAGTCAGAGTCAATTTTTATTGCTTTCAACCTAAGAATCCCCCTCCAATGAGCATGGTTCTTAGGTTCTCCTTTGTCCATTTAGAAAAACTGGCAGAAATTTTTTCTTTCTGTAGAGAGAAGTACACTGCCTTTGAAACAAATAAAATATTCCTTTATCAGTCACTTGCTGCACACCTGATCCAAACTCCTTGGCTGCCTTTTATGCAAGAGGCACCATTGGTTCTGCCTAGTTGTTTAGATTCAACCTCATGCTCACCTCTTAGGCTGTCTCTGAGAGAAAGAGTCATGAACATGAATTTTTAGAGAACTGACATTATTCAGGAGCCCAGGCAACAGAGGTTAACTTAGCAAAGTTGACACTTTTTGTATTATAACTTAAAATGGACAATACCTTGGGTATGAAGGCACCTCCCAGGCTTGGGCCTAGTGTCCCAGCTATTGAATAAGGACCCACTCTGCCCCCTTGAATTTTTTTTAAAGATTTCTTTTATTTATTTGACAGGGAGAGGTAGACACAGAGAAAGATTTTCCATCTGCTGGTTCACTCCCCAATTGGCTACAATGGCCGGAGTTGAGCTGATCTGAAGTCAGGAACCAGCAGCTTCTTACGGGTCTCCCACATGGGTTCAGGGACCTAAGGACTTGAGCCATCTTCTACTGTTTTCCCAGGCCACAGTACGGAGCTGGATTGAAAGTGGAGCAGCCAGGACTCAAACCAACACCCATATGGGATGCCAGTGCTGCAGGCCAGGGATTTAACAGGCTGCACCACAGCACCGGACTCAGCCCCCTTGAATTTACATCTCTCCTTACAGACAAGCCAGGCTCAGGGTGCTGGCCCCGATTCTCCCAAGACCTTGAGTTCCAAAGCAGTTTGTCTCCCTTCAATATTCTAGCTTGTTATTCCATTTCGCCAAAGCATTTAGAGTGTGAGCTTTGGGAAAGTGCTCTGTACAATTACATAAATGAGCAGGCAAATTTATTTGAAATGTTTTCAGATCTCCTAGACTGAAATCTTGTGTCCTTTCCCTGGTACTGAGTTCTTCAAGTGAGGAACATTCCAGGGGATATCCTTGCCCAGTCTAGTGGCATTTATAGGCAGTCAAAAGTCCGGTCAATATTCACTCAGTTTGCAAATAATTGTAGTGCACGTATTCCATGCCAAACACTGTACTGAGAGCTAGATAGACAGTGGGGAGGCCTTGCCTGGAAGGCAAAGACTGGAGGAAAAAAGGAAAACTAAGGACCTAATTTCAAAAGCAATCACAAATTCAAGATTAGGGCTATGAAAGAAGCGACCAGGAAACTGTGCTAGACAATAGGAGGGGAGCTTCTTAAGTGGAGAGAGCAGAAGAGGCTCTGTGAGGCCGAGGCCGAGGAAGCAGAAGGATGGAACAGCGTGGGTAAGGCCTGAGGTGAGCTTCCTGTGTTTGAAGAACTAAGTGGAGCAGGGGAAGGCAGGAGAGGGATGAGGTAGGAAACGGATTGTGGGTCATGCAAGGAGTTTAAATTTTAAGTTAATGAAAATTAGTCCCTTTGGAAAGTGGTCTGGCGATTTCTTTAAAAGTTAAAATTTAAATTGACCTTATGGACCAGCACAAAGACTTGTATATGAATGTTCATAACAGTGTTATTCACAATGGCCCAAGACTGGAAACGATTCAGTTGTCCATTAATAAAATATGGATAAATAAATGACAGTGTATTTACACAATGAAATACTTCTGGGCAATTAAAAAGGAAGGAACAGGGTGGACATTTAGTCTAGCCCTTAAGATGTGCACATCCCACATCTGAGTTCCTGGGTATGATGCCTGGCCCTGGCTCCTGACTCCAGCTGCCTGCTAACACAGACCACAGGAGGCAGCAATGATGGTCCAAATAATTGAATTTTTGCCACCCCAGAGGGAGACCTGGATTGAGTTTCCAGTTACCATCTTCCACCTGACCCAGCCCCAGCTGACCAGTTCTATCATTTGTGCAGTGAACTAGAGGACAAAGGGATCTCTATCTCTCTTTCTCATAAGCAATTTTCTTAAAGAAACAAACTACCAATGCAAGATCAAACTTCTGTTGGTTGGTGGCTACTTGAGTGAAAACTCATTGAATGTACCACATAAAATTTGCACATATTATTATGTGTAGATTATTTTGTATTATATGTAATGGAAATATATTGAAGCATTTTCAAACCAAGGGAGAAATGTGACTCATTTTGTTTTTCACAAGTTCCTCTGATCACTTTGTGAAAATAGATTTGAAGGGAGCTAAAAGACGAGCAGGATGACCAGCAAAGCTGACAATGCAGTCGTCCAGGAAAAGATTCTGAAGGCTTACCCTAGTGAGGAGTAAAGGAAGCCAACAGATAGATTCAAGATATACTTAGGAGGTAGAAATGACAAGACTTATTGATTTAAAAAATGAATAAATAAAGGATGGCACCTACATTTTTGCTTTGAGAAAATGAGTGGATGGTCTTGACATTTACCAAAATGGATTAGTAGACTATAATAAGAACTGGTCTGGTTGAAAGTCTAGGAGAAAGAGAATCAAGAGTTCTGTTTGAATATATTTAGGCTGAAATGCCTATGATATATTCAAATAGAAAACTCCTGTGGGCATTTGGGCATGTATATCTGAACAGCAAAACAAACATTAAGATGGACATACACACTTGGATATCATCTACATGTGATAAATCACTGATGGAGAGAGTGTAGAGGGAGAACTTTGAAAAAGCAATATGTAGACTCTGGTAGAGGAAGAGGGCCTGTGAAAGAGACTGGGGGGCGGCGCCGTGGCTCACTAGGCTAATCCTCCGCCTTGCGGCGCCGGCACACCGGGTTCTAGTCCCGGTCGGGGCGCCGGATTCTGTCCCGGTTGCCCCTCTTCCAGGCCAGCTCTCTGCTGTGGCCCGGGAAGGCAGTGGAGGATGGCCCAAGTACTTGGGCCCTGCACCCCATGGGAGACCAGGATAAGTACCTGGCTCCTGCCATCGGATCAGCGCAGTGCGCCGGCCACGGCGGCCATTGGAGGGTGAACCAACGGCAAAGGAAGACCTTTCTCTCTGTCTCTCTCTCTCACTGTCCACTCTGCCTGTCAAAAAAAAAAAAAAAAAAAAAAAAAAGAAAGAAAGAAAGAAAGAAAAAAGAAAGAGACTGGGGAGAAATTGCCAGAGAAGTAAGGTGTAGGAGGAAACCCAAGCTGTACTGTTAAACAAAGGAGAGGTCTTCTGGGTCTAGTGCAACTGAAAGTCTGAGTGAAACGAGAATATAAATGTCCCATCAGACTTGACAGCACGGAGAGCATTGTAAACTTGACACAGGAAGTTTTCGTGAAGTTACAAGGAAAGAGACCCAACCTGAGAGTTTTGAAGGCCAATCAAAGGTTGAAACCGTGGAACAAGTATGTAAACAACTATTTGGAGACATCAAACTGTGGAGAGATCTAGACAAGTATGGATTAGTTGGAGAGGGAGGAAGGAATCAACGAAGGGTCAATAAAGCAGAGTCAATCATGTTTGTGGACTGAAGAGGACAGCACTGCAGTAGGGGACACTGATCATTGAGGAGGACAGGAGGTAATGGGGAGAGCAAAGCTCTAAGGGGAGAGGGCAGGATCGGAACCACGGAGAGTGGGGCGTATTTTCTCCTTTATCCCAGGAGGGCAGGAAGAGGAAGAAGCAAATGAATTCAAATGTAGGCTAGGTGAGTTCATGTCTGGTGGTTCCAGTTTTTCAATTAGATGCAACCAATGCAGGATAGTCTGATCAGAATGGAGGGTGCAGGAATGCAGTGGGAGATTTCAGAAGGCAGGCAAAGCTGTGAAACATCATCTCTAAGCTTTTAGAGACAGTGAATGCTGGGCAGTGGACTGAGATTATGAACCTAAAAGGAGGCCTCTAAATGTGATCGTGTGATTTTCTCCAGCAATAAACAGTTGCTCAAACCCATGCAGGTGGATTTGAGTGCATCCAGGCTTGGACGACACCCACAGAGAGTCACACAAGGGCTGAACAAGTGATGAAAATCATGGACTTTAAGGTGGATACACAACAGAAGGGGCATGTTAACAAAAGGTCAAATTCTCGCTCAATGGCCAGTCTTTGTGTCTGTGCTTGTTTGTCATCTTCCCACAGCCACCACACATTGCATTTGAACCAAGCCATGTGCCAATTGATTCTGATCAGAGGCTGGAGGAGAGATCCAGCCAGCTCCCAGCCCGGCTTCTAGAGCTCAGCCTTTGTCTCCTGGCAGTTCCAGGCGCAGATTCAGCACATGCTTCCTGATCATCTTCGTACCCATTGCTGCACCCAGATTGAATCTTTATGTGGGAACGCCATTCAAAGAACTGGGCCATCACCACTGGCCCTGCTTTCCTAGACCCATGCTCCTGGACAACAGAGACCCCCCAGCCTGGGGCTACAGTTCTGCCCGCTCCCTCAGCTGTCTCATGTCAATCCTTCCCACCACATGCCTTTTTCTGCCTCTCTCATTCCTAGCTCTCCCTCCCAGGGAGAAGGCATTGGAACATCATTAGCCAGAACTCAGACACTTGCTGGAGTATAATTTACTCATGAGCTTGCCCGGCTGGCTTGTGAGGCAGAGGCTTTGTTCCTCATTTGGCCATTGTTCCTGTGAGTTTCTTTTTATAGATAAAGGAGCTGGAGGGAGGAAGGTTATCTTAGTCCATTTTCTACTGCTGTAACAAAGTATCTGAGATAGGTAATTTATAAAGAAGAGAAGCTTATTTAGCTCCCAGTTCTGGAGTCTGCAAAGCCCACTAGCACCACACTGACATCTGCTTGGCATCCGGTGAGGGCCTTCCTGCCGCACTGTAACATGATGGAGAGCAGCCCCGGCCGAACTGTGCAGCTGGCAAGAGAGAGCTCGCTTTTCTATCAAAGCCACTCCTACAACAGCCCAGTCATCTGCTGACCCACTACAGGCTTAGGGCCTTTGTGATCCAACCACCTCCCAAAGGTCTCCAACCCTGCTGCATGGGCAACTACATTTTGGGTCCTGTTTATATATAACTTTTAGTTGATACATAGTAATCATACATATTTGTAGAGTACAGGGTATCATTTCACAGGTATACAGTGTGTATTGATCAGATCAGGGTAACTGGAATATCTACACCCTTATACATATGTCATTTCTTTGTGTTGAGAATGTGGGGAGCAAACCGGACTGGACTGAGTTACTGGAATTAAGACTTATTCTATGCATCTGCTCTCCCACAATATGGCGCTGGGAGAGAAGTAAACAGCTTCCGCACAGCTGCCTCCAGTTCAACCAATAAACTGTAGGACTTGCTCCTGATTGGAGAGCAGCGTACTCGGCGTGTGGGCAGCCGAGTTGGGATTGGCGGAGGAGGACTATAAAGGAGGAGAGAGACGGCATGCACCAGGGAACATCTAAGGGGAACATCTAGCTGAAGGAACACCTGTGCAGCCCCCGAGAAAGCCGGCCGGCGGTGTGCCGCTCCCCTGCGGAAGTGGGGAATGTGGCCAGGGGGAACTGCCCTTCCACGGAGGTGGAAGGGATAGTAGCCAACCCGGGAAGAACCAGCAGCAAACCCGGGGAGGGCCGAGCAGACGAAAGAACAGCGCAGGGTCCTGTGTCGTTCCTCCACGAAGAGGGGGAGCGACAGAGAACATTCAAAATCCTCTTTATTAGCTATTTTGAAATATTCAATTAGTTGTTGCCAACCATCGTTAACCTACTAACCTTTGGAACTTCAGAAGTTATTCCTCCTATCCAACAGCATTGATGTACCTGCTAGCCAGCCTCTTTCTATCTCTCCCTCCCCTACACCCATCCCAGGTGCTGCTACACACTCTTCTACTCTCTACTTTGGGAGGAACTTCAGTTCATCTCATCTTGATGTGTGAGTGAGAACATGCGGGCAGTATTTGTGTGCCTGACTTACGTCACTTAACATATTGCCCTCTACTTCCATCCATGCCATCACAAATGACAGAATGATGTTCTTCCTTTTGTTTGGATAATATTCCTTTACCAGCTCCTGAACTTTGAGAGACACATTTCATACCATAGCGAAGGGTCAGCATGCAGGCCAGGAAGTATCATTGGCCACGATGTCATCATAGCAGAATCCAAACCCCCTTTGAACCTCTACACCACCCAGAAACCTGCCAGGATTCCTGATTAAATTCATCCTTAATTCCTCATTAATTGGTTTCACCCACCTAATTAAATATCCAGACCTTCATTTTGACATTCATTACAACATCACTGTTATGAATCAAATTGTGTCCCCCCCCCAATAGGTACGCTGAAGTCTAACCCCCAGTTCTTTAGAACATGAGCTTGTTTGGAAATAGGGTCACTGCAGATGTCTTAGCTGAGGTCATACTGGAGGAGGGTGGCCTCTCAAACCAGTGAGAGTGGTGTCCTTGCAAGAACAGGAAAAATGGCCAGAGGGGAGACATGTGAAGGAAGAGTGCTGTGTGACAACGGGGGCAGGGACTGAAGTCTGCAGCCACAAGCCACGGAGGGCCAAGAACTGCTGGCACAGCACCAGAAGCTAGGAAGAGGCTATTAAGGATGTTTCCCCATCCCCCACCCTGCAGGTTTCAGGAGGAGCGTGGCCCGGCTGCAACCTCACTTCTGAACAGACTCCCGGCCTCCAGAGCTTGAGATAATCCATTGCTGATGCTTTAAGTCACCCGGTTTGCAGTACTTTGTTACAGCAGCTCCAGGGAAGCCTACAATAACTACTACCAGCGTGACCCCGTGGGACACCTGCCTCCCTGTCACACGGAAGCTTCCTTAAGCTGAGTCGACTCCTCAAGTTACTGCTCCTTTTCTGGTGGGGGCTTCTTTCCAACTCCTAGGTGTCCCCTGCACTGCCGTAGGAAAACAGGGAAGGCTCAGCTCCATGCTAAGTCAGCCAACCAAGCACAAATTTGCTTTGGTTTCACAGAGGTCAGCATATCCCAGCTCATGTTCCAGGAAGGGTCTGTTTGACATGGTGACCATGGCAACGATCCAGCTGCGGAAGCACTCCGGCTACCCCAGGAGGACACTCCTTACAAGCAATGCAAGAAAGAACCTTACAGGGACCAGGCAGGGCCCACACTGAGCTCTCTTCACAGTGACCCAGGGAGTCAGGGTCCCTGCACACCAGGTCTTTGCATGCAGCTGATGGTTGGCACCGAATGAAGACTACAGGGGACAGCCAATAGCATGAGGAAGAGTGTGGGTGATGCCAATCAGGGGAGAGGTAGAGAGAATGGGCTGCAATGTCTGAAGTGCTCATGAAGTTTAAATATGGCCTATACTGAAGCAAGAGACAGGAAAGAGCTTGAGGGATCCCTGTCTCATATAGCATGCACAAGGCACCAAGAAAGCCCCAGTAGAGCAGGAATTGGGAATCAGGCACTGCTGTATCATGGTGCCAGAGATCTGTCTGTTTAGCCTGAGCAGTGTGGAGAGAAACATGATTCAGGGGTTGAACCTCCAAGAAGAGGACTGCAGGGGCAAGGAGGGGGCCAAGGCGGGGCTCGGGGAGGGGGATAAGGCCCCAGCCAAGTGTGCTGGGATTCATGCAAACCCCTTATCTGGAGGAAGGCATGATATGGGAGCCAGGCAGCCAGGAGAGGACCCCAGAGTGTGGATGGAGTCCACAGAGTGAGAAGCAGAAAGGTGGGAAATTCTTCAACTCAGATGCTGTCTGCGCTCAACAGCAAACATTTACTAAACCTTGACTGTGTTCAAGTCCAATTCACACTGGGGATAGAAAGGCAAACTCAACATAGGCTCTTTCCCAGGGGACCCTGGTCTAGCAGGGGAAAGAGACCCCTAAGCAAATAATTACTGCACAGTGTACTGAAAGGTAAACTGAGACCTGAACACAGTGCTATAGGAATGCGGAGGGGGGTCGCAGGATATGTACTGCAGTGGGCTTTATGGTAACCTGCATAAATCATAAAATAAAAGGAAAAGTGGAACTCTATTACAACCTGCTACTCCATCTCTCCAACTTTAGGATCCAGACTTTCTTTTGTCACTACTATTTCTTATCCCCTTTGAATTATTGACTGAAAATTAGAAATAGCCTGTATTGAATTTATTCAGCACCAAATCATTAATATTACTGTTCAACCAAAGCTCCATGGATTTCCAGATTTAAAACCCTACACCTTCAAAATTTGGACGGACTTTGTCTCATGGGCTGAGATGACAGTGGCTGGTGACCAGATGCAACGGGATGTTGTTATAAGTGGCTCATCCCTCAGGCTAACACCAAGCAGTGGGTGAACGTTCTTCTACCTTCTATTAAAATACTAAGAAGAAACACAAGAAAGCCATGGAAACCCAAGCAGACACTTTCCCTTTTGCCCTGCCCTGCACTGTCCTGTCCACTCCCAGCCTTCTGCCACCTCTACCGAAAGGGCAGTGACTGAAGGTCCTACCCCCAGCTAGTATGCATTGGCCCACTGATGAAGGACTGACCCAAACAGACAAGACTTTAAAATTAGAACAAGGTACAGGTCTTGGTCTGTACTGAGCAAAAGAACTGGGTAGCCATGTAAAGCTGAGACTAGGACAGCTATGGGTGTGGTGGAACAGAGAAAGCCACTCTGCAAAAACGAGGGAATGACAGACCCACTGAGAGAAGCAAAGAGGGCTGGCTAGAAAGAGGGAAAATTGGGGGGGGGGGGATGAGAGGGAGCAGGTTTCGTACTGATGTTTTGTTTCTTGGCTAGGTGACAGAGAAGTGCCCATCTGAATTTATTAACCTTTTTCTTTTGATGAAGAAGGCAGAAAACACTCACCCTGGTCCCAGCCATAGAAAGGCACAAGGGAACATTTTTACTTGTTTGTAGTATTCAGAGCTCTGGTGGGAAAGAGGAATTTTACAAAATGGACACAGAGTCTTCCAGGTGAGAATAAATCCAGATTGTTAATGCATTTTTCCCAAGATTTAAATGTAGGAGTATGCATGGGGTAATCTTAGATGTCTTAGTTACAACCCAGTGGCAGGGATAGGCAAAGGAACCCCTGAAATAAGTTGCCAAGAGTAAAGACAGGTAGAATTTATGGAATAGCCCCAGGCACAACAGGGAACAGAGATTGTGAGTCAAACAGGCACTGCAGCCAGTCTGGATCCAACCTTTCAGACACGGCATAGACCCTATTGTGGAGCCGTGAACTGCACTAAAGTACAGCCATCCAGCGAACGCTGTACCAGATAGGGTTACTTGTGGATCCCTGAGGAAGCATAGCAGTCGAGGAGGGTTGCTGCCGAGGTTGGAGGGGGAGAAACCTGCGAGATCACCACACTGGTCGCCGTAAGGAAAACTAAAAGAACCACACATTGAGACCTGAATGAGTTCAAATTTGGAATGCAAAGGGGACTGGGTGAAAGTCTGAAAATTATAAAGATACAAGGGAATGAAAAGAAAGTAGCCAAAATTTTTAAATCCTCCTAATTTTGGTAGTGATTAGCAAAACCAATCCTCCAAAAAATATCTAATCTGTAATATACAGGAGAGTTTTGGGAAAATCTCCAAGATTAGAGATCAAAGGATAAAAGAGATGAGAATGAGAAAGGAGATGATAACCACGGGGCAGAGATTAAACATCAAATCACAAAATAGTTGGTACCCAGCGCAAAATGCTATTCCTGACCAGCAGCTATGAACTATTCCAACGTACAAGGTCACTCTTAGGCAAGAGGGGTCCCTTCGCTGACACCGTATTTTCGACTCCCACTTTGTTCCTCCTCACACATGCCCAATGAAGCTAAGAATCCATGGGTCCATCCCTGACTTGTGCTCCTCCCCTGCACCCTGTCTGGGGATCCTGAATTATCTTCTTTGCTCAGATGGCCTGAGCCTGCCTCCCAGACGTGTGATGGCCTCTTCCCTAGACCTTTCCTGCAAAAGTCAGACCATGCCAACTGTGCGCATTGCTAGGCTTCAGGCAGACAGGAGGCCGCTGCTGGCAGGGCTTCTACACAGAACTTTGCCATGCAACCTTGATGCCCACCTGTGTGCATGCAAAGTCCCTTGCAACGTGGGTCAGAGCCGGGAGCACAAAGGAAAAGAGGGGTTGTTGGAGGCTGGGAATCATGCATTGTCATATTCTCACAACTCGGAGACAGATGAGGATTCTAAATTCATACCAGCCTTCCAGGTGCTTCCAGGTAGGAAGACAGAACATATTTTATTAAACAGTGTGTTAGCATGACTGATTAGGTTTAAATATTTAAGTAGCTGGAATGTAGTCTTCCACTGGTGCTTTTCCCCTAGCCCCACACAGAAGATGGGCAGGGCTGGCCAGTGATATTCACATTACTGTTCATCCTAATCGGCCCCTGCAGATTACCTATATTAAGACCTGTGATGGAGAGCTGCAGTAAGCTTTTTCGGGAGAAAGAACATTATGGCAGGGCACTTTGCTACAATTAGATCCAGGGGCTGGAACATTAAAACCCGACAGCACTCTCTCGCTTTTCCTCTGGGGTTAAAACCCACGAAGCCAGGCCCCCACAGCCAAACCCAATGCCGTAAGCTGCTGCCGGGGCATCACCTGTGGGCAGCTGGCCTACCGCTGCTGGTGAGACTCTGAATGTCATGGCACCCAGCCAGTGGCATTTTGCTTCTTGTCACACAGGTCTGCCCCAGTGAAATCCAACTCCTCACGCCTGGAAATTGTAAGAGCTGTAATGTACTGGGCCCTGAAGATTTGGACCAGGGACACTCCCAAGCATAATGCTGTTTGTGGTGACATTAGTGTGTAGCTGCTCCAGGAACTGCTGCACTAGGCCACCCCCGATGCACCGCAAGGAGCTCAGGACGGGATGGATTGGATTTTGGGACTTGCTGCTGTTAGTCACAGATGGGCACGTATGACAGTTAATTCTGTGTGTCAGTGTGTCTAGGCGATGGTGTCTAGTTATTGGGTCAAACGCCAGTCCAGATGATGCTGTGAGGGTATTTGAGTCCAGCAGATTACCCTCCATAATGTGGTGGGCCTCACCTGATCAGTTGAAAGCCTTAAGGTTAGAGACTGAGATTCCTCAAAGAAGAAGGAACTGGACTCAAGACGGCAGCTTAGAGACCCTGTCTGAGTTCCCAGACTGCTGCGCTGCGGAATTCGCACTCGTGACTGCAGTGTCTGCTTTTCTCTGAGTCTCCAGCCCGCCCCACAGGTCTCAGCCCTGCAGCAATCACATGAGCTAACTTCTCAAATCCCTCTCTCTCTCCCCCGTATATATATTTAAGCACACACACCCTCCATCCTAGAGAACAGGGACTATCAGTGCTCAGGCACCGCGTTCTGAAAGCACGGTGGGAAAGGGCTGAGGGCGTTGCTTGCACTCCACCTGCACAGAGGAGGAGCGTGCTTCACCACGACACACTCAAGGCTGAGCAAAGTCCCAGATCAAAGACCGGGAGTCAGGATGAGTCTCCATGCCCACTAAGCCCTTATGATGCAGAAACTGGATTGCAAACTGGGGTCATGGCCCAAGGCCAGGCAGGGGCAGGGGAGAGTCAGGGAGGGAGGCTGTGACTGGATGCTCCTGAAACCGCCTGCTGCTCCACTTCCTCACGCGGGACAAGCTGGGCACTGATGGGGAGGCAATGTCCAGCCAGGCCAGGCTCCTGTTGGCTGGGTGCCGGGGCAGGGCTGAGCCTGACAGTGGCTGGCTCTCAAAGCTGGGAGCCGGGAGCCTGCAGAGCTGGATGGGAGCCTGCGAGGCTACCAACGGCATGTACACGTGGTGGGCAGAGCCCAGGCTCCTCCTGGCCAGGAGTGGTTGCTCTGTGAGTGATGACATGGATGGGAGCTGCAGCCAGAACAAGGATGTGACCTTGGAGACTCAGTTTCCTCATCCACAAAATGGGGCTGCTCACGAGAATCACAAAGGGCAGCACTGTGTGGAACACGGCAAACGTCAGCTCCCTTCCTCATCTCTGGGAAGGAACTGGGGATGGTGCCTTGAAGGGTGACGTGAGCAGGTGCTGGGGTCCACGGTGAACTCCAGGACCTCGGACGAGTTATTCCCCCTGCCCACACCTGCATCTTCATCTGTAGAAGGAATCGGCCTCTACCCTGGCGGCTCACTGGGAAACTGGCTGAGACTGCTGGTGCAGGGAGAGCACTTAGCAGACCACCTCTTAGGAAACGTCAGCGGAAAACATCATGACTCCTGATCTTGGGAAGCAACAGCCCCAGCAGGGGTACATTTGACCCTCTCTCGTAAGACCGCAGTATGGGGGGGGGGGACGATGGCAAGGGTGGGATCTTCAACCTGGTGCCGGCTCTTGCCCGGTCAGCTCAGGCTGGGATTTGGCCTCCAGCTGAACCCTGTAGCCTAATTCATCAGGGACAGGGACAAGACATCACTAAAGACAGGTGCAGCCCTGTGTGCAGACTGCCAGGGCCTCAGGCTGCTCCCAAAAACCTTGTCTATTCAGACACTCTACAGGCTGGGAAGACAGGCCTGAGGTTCTGGACAGATGGCGCTGACCTCTGTCAGTTTGCCCAGCATGAGAGGAAGTGTCTTCCTGAGCACATTTCCTTGCATTTCGTCAACAAATAGGTTAAGATACGCTCCTGGCTTTGAGTATCAGGGAAGGGTACAATCTATAAGCACAGCTGCCTCCTAAGGGGCGGGGTCTTGCTCAGTGACCATTCCTTGGGGATATGCCAAGGTGGCAGCGAGCTGACCTAGAGAGGAGAGACTAGTGAACAGAGAAAACAAAGGAGAGAGAAAGACTGGGAAGCAATGCTCCTCGCTGAGGAAATGATAAGGAACAGTCTAGGGTCCGGAACATCTAATATTCAGGTTTACTCTATGTAGCCTTTTTTTTTTTTTTTACAGGCAGAGTGGACAGTGAGAGAGAGACAGAGAGAAAGGTCTTCCTTTGCCGTTGGTTCACCCTCCAATGGCCGCCGCGGCCGGCGCGCTGCGGCCAGTGCACTGCGCTGATCCGAAGCCAGGAGCCAGGTGCTTCTCCTGGTCTCCCATGGGGTGCAGGGCCCAAGCACTTGGGCCATCCTCCACTGCACTCCCGGGCCACAGCAGAGAGCTGGCCTGGAAGAGGGGCAACCGGGACAGAATCCGGCTCCCCGACCGGGACTAGAACCCGGTGTGCCGGCGCCGCAAGGTGGAGGATTAGCCTAGTGAGCCGCGGCGCCGGCCTCTACGTAGCCTTTTTTATCGATTCAGTCTTCAGTAGGGTCTGCTCCACATGGAGTTCCATATGTGAGCTCGTGTGTGTGTGTCCACTAAACAAGGGATCAGCTCTGCGTCTAAGCAAACACGATGCAGAGGTAAGACCCTTGGGGGTTACAGAAGTCTTAGAGAAAAACTGGACTTTCCATAGCCATGGACGGAGGCTCCAAATCCACCTGACCCAGAGGGGAGGGGACAGGACAGGGAGATCCGGGCTGCACCAAGCATGCACCAAGCAGGGCATAACACAGAGCCCTGGCCTCGTACAACCTGCTCCCCCTAGGCCTGGGATAGGGTATTACACAGCCACTCCCTTTGCTCGGCCTTGCCTCTTTCTGCTCTTGTCTTCTATGGCAAACGGCCATGTCTAGAAACCAAGCCACTTGTCGGGAATGCCGAGTGCTCTGCACTTGCAGATGGAAGTCAGACTTGTTTCTTGAAATGCTCTCCGGACTCCAAGTATGCCCCGGCTGGAGTTGGTCACACTGGGCTTCCTGAACTGCCAGCTCTATCTCTTCTTGCCACAAAAAGCACCGTTTGGAACTGAACTGGACGCCTATCGCCTTGCACAGCAACTACCGCTCACATTGTTCTTATCTGTCCCTCCCCTTGCTCCTCCCTCCCAACTCCCTCCTCCCACCTCCCACCCCCACCCCCACACCTACACCCACACCCGCCTGCCTGCCTGCTTCCGTGTAGAGAACAGAGCCACGAGGAAGGACTCACCACCCTCCTTCCAATTAACCACATTGTGAGAGTCCCAAAGCCTGGAAAGTGGATTGTAATAACAGCGACCAGCTGAGCACCCAGTAGACGACAGCACTCTGCTGGGCTCTTCATGTAAGCTGTACACTTCCCTCTGACAGCAGGCTTACGCATGCAGTAGGCGCTCCTGCTATCGCTGCCATTGTACACGGAGGAAACAGTCAGAATTCAGATCCTACTAACACAGCTCGATCATATACTTGACATTAAGCTACACTTCAATCAGTCTTCCTGTTTTTTTTTCCCACAAAAATCATTTATTGAATATCTATGGTGAGCCAATATAGTAACTACATTGTCCCTCAGTATTTGTATGGGATTGATCCCAGGATCCCCAGCAGACACCAAGGTCCTCAAATGTTCAAGTTCCTGGCCGGTGCCGTGGCTCACTAGGCTAATCCTCCACCTTGCGGCGCCGGCACACCGGGTTCTAGTCCCGGTCAGGGCGCTGGATTCTGTCCCGGTTGCCCCTCTTCCAGGCCAGCTTTCTGCTGTGGCCTGGGAGTACAGTGGAGGATGGCCCAAGTCCTTGGGCCCTGCACCCCATGGGAGACCAGGAGAAGCACCTGGCTCCTGCCTTCGGATCAGCGCGGTGCGCCAGCTGCAGCGCGCCGGCCATGGCGGCCATTGGAGGGTGAACCAACGGCAAAGGAAGACCTTTCTCTCTGTCTCTCTCTCACTGTCCACTCTGCCTGTCAAAAAAAAAAAAAATGTTCAAGTTCCTTACAAAAAAAAGGCACATAATTTGCATATAACTTATACACAATTCTCTCACATACTTAACTCATTTCTAGATTAGTCATAATACTTAACACAATGTAAATGCTATGTAAATCATTGTTACTCAATATTGTTTAGGGAATAATGACAAGAAAAAATCTGCATATATTCAATACAGTGCAATTTTTTTCTGAGGGTTTTCGGTGCATGGTTGGCTGAATGCACGGACTGCTGACCCCGCAGAGATGCAGGGCTGACTGCATTATTAGTCTCATCCTAAAACCGAGTTGCAGAATATAAATTGAAATCTCCCACGATTATGCAGACAGTGAACAGTGGCTTCTCGTGATTGTGCCTGAGGGGCGGATCTACAAGGAACCCCGAGTTATAAGCGGGTCAGCGGTCCATTTTCATTAGAATTCCAACCCCAGAAACATTTCTGGAATGTGGTACAAACAGCACTGCAGGAAAAGAGGGGTAGAAATAGACCAGGCAGCCAGAAAGCCAGGGGCTTTCCCAGTCCTGCACATTCTGTTCAAGAGAATAAGGGAGTCATTCAATTTTGAGGTGCAATTTTGTTTCTTTTTTTTTTGAGGCTCTTTGCCTCATATCAACCCAGGGGCCCAATTTCACTCCTCCTGTCCCCAGTCACCCCACAGCCCCACTCCCCAGTGGCTGGAAACATGGTTTCCCCTTGTGCTCGCTGGGGCAGCACATATACTAAAAATGGTTTCCCCGAGTCTGCGTGTGTGCTCTCCTCCCCACCCCTGCCACGTACAGAGATCAAGGACCCAGCAGAGCTGGTGCAGTGCTGCAGCGGCCCACTGGCACCAGGAGGAAGGCAGTGAACAACCAGAGCGAGCCGTGGATCTCGGGCTGGCCCAAAAGGGTGGCAGAAGGCACTGGATCAGCGTCTCAAAGACCGCAGCCTCCCGCTGCTCTGCTGTGCTTTCCAGAAGCAAGAGGCAGCCCCATTTCTGGAGCAATGAGTGGCCTTCTGTGTGACCCGTCCCAAGTCGGGGGGCGGGGCTACAACGGCATGGGGAGGGGCAACCACCCCTCCCACACCCAGGACCACTTCTAGGTGTGGAGGACTTGGGAGTCATCAAACCAGGTGCTGCGAGGTCCA
Organism: Oryctolagus cuniculus; assembly: GCF_051225735.1. Lineage (NCBI taxonomy): Eukaryota > Metazoa > Chordata > Mammalia > Lagomorpha > Leporidae > Oryctolagus > Oryctolagus cuniculus. The sequence goes on along the minus strand of NC_142867.1, from coordinate 54,560,993 downwards.
GGCTGTTGCTGTGGTCTCCTGGTCTGAGTGCCAGCCAGCAGCAATCTGAGCTCCATGGTCCTTCCCGCAGCACTGGCCGAGCTTGTACCAGGCGCGACCCACGCCATCCTTCTACAATCTCCCCACGGCCCAAAGGGTAGGCTATCACCAGTCTCGTGTCGGCCAGGAGAAAATCGGAAGGTGCAGAGCTCACCTTCAAGGTCACTTAGAGCCTCCTAAGTGGCAGAGCCAGGAGTGGAGAGGGGTCTCCTGTCTGCCTGCAAATATTTACCTGTAAACAGGCTGACCTCTCCCTGGACACTGTTTCCACACTGCTACCTTCCCACTCACCCCAGAAGCAGGAAAGCCCCTGTCACCTAAGCCCCTCCATTGTGGGGCTGGAAACTCCTTCAAGGCTGCCCTCCCCTAGCTTCTTTGAGTTGTATTCTTCCAGCTCAGTTCTGCTGCACTCAGAGACCAACTCTCCCACTTGTACCAGGAAAAACTAGAGCTTACACACCTGTTTTCAGAAGGTCAAGTGTCTCCCAGTCTCAAAGAGGCCATGCCTAATATCTAATATCAGCTTCTAGCATCTTCCCCTGGTGGGAGCACGAGGGAACATGATGACTGCTTCATCTGGGGCCAGCTCTCTGCTCTGCAATCCCCTGGGTCCCAAGTTCTGGCAAAATAAGTCCTGCAGGGAGAAGGCTCACCCCTCCACCTCCAGCCAGGAGCTGACTATCTGAGATTCCATAATGCAGAGACACCTGGCAAGTGACCCTCCCAGCCTTCTGAAGAGCAAGAACTGGATGCATTCGCCAGGTGAGCCCTTGATAGCAGGTTCATGCCACAGTGCTGGCAAAGATTCCTTCTAGCAGCAGCTGCAGCATGGGGCCTGAGAAGTGGGGAGGCCCTGACAAACAACCCCAGAAAGCTGTGCTCACTGGGTGGACTTTGGCTGTAGGTGCTTTTCGGGTGTGAATAGAGGTGGTGTGCATTATCAGAGAATGAGAGGTAAGAAGGGCCTTCCCCCAGCAGAAGGGCTGCTGTCACATGGCTAGGCATTTCAATTAAAATGTAGCACCTGAAGTGTGTCACTTGCAACCTCAGAGCTCAGAAACTTTAGAGGTGCTTGGCTTAGTGCAACCACCAGCGACCAGCCCAGAGCTAAACCCATGCTCCTCCATGTGGCCAGCAGAAGTCGAGGAGCTGAAGGAGGAAGGAGGGAATGGAGAGAGGTCCACTGTTCAGACTGAGGACGAAGAGGAAGTCTTTATGATGCACAAATGATGCTTCGGACTTTTTGTCCTAAGCCAGCAGAAAGGGGCATTTTGATTTTCATATAGATTAATATGGGGGAGGCGGCATGGAAATTAAGTCTTTATGGACGCTTGGTGGTTTTTTTTGTTTGTTTTTTTGTTTTTTGTTTTTGTTTGTTTGTTTTTTGCATTCAAAATGAAATAGCTCTCAGGGGGCTGGCACTGTGGCTCAGTGGGTAAAGCCGCCGTCTGCAGTGCAGGCATCTCATATGGGTACCAGTTCAAGTCCAGGCTGCTCCACTTCTGATCCAGCTCTCTGCTATGGCCTGGGAAAGCAGTAGAAGATGGCCCAAGTCCTTGGGCCCCTGTACCCACGTGGGTGACCTGGAAGAAGCTCCTGGCTCCTGGCTTTAGATCAGCACAGCTTCAGCCATTGCAGCCAACTGGGGAGTGAACCAGCAGATGGAAGACCTCTCTCTCTCTCTCTCTCTCTCTCTCTCTCTCTCTCTCTCCCTCTCTCTGCCTCTCCTTCTCTATTTGTATAACTCTGACTTCAAATAAAATAAATAAATCTTTTAAAAAAATAAAAAGAAATAGCTCTCAGAACCCCATGGGTAAGACCGCACCCACTCTCACTGCCCAGAAATGTGCTCATGCGTGGGAGAGCTATGCATGCCACCATTCTAAAGTGGAGTCCCAGGTACATTTGAAAAGCAACAACAGAAACAGCTTCCACATCTTCCTGTCTCAGAGCTGCATGGGGCTGTAAAGCTCCCAGGGGTGCACCCACTGCACTCTCTCCCTAAGACAAACTCAGACAGGTGGCTGCCACTCACATCCCTACCTGCCAGATGAGGGCCCCAGGCTCAACGAGCATTGCCAAGGCCACCCAGAGTGGCAGCAGTGATCATCATGTCTGCTGTAGCACGCACCTCCTCCCAAGGGCCAGTTGTGTGCCCAGCACTGTGTAGGACGAAAGAGATAGAGGCAGGCTCACCCTCCCACTTCCCCCACGCTGAGGAGTCCTCTCACGTTTAATTCCTCTAAAGTGAGCCTTTCTCATGGCAGTCCAGTTGCAGGCCCTCAGATCCCCCCATCTGGGCTAAGGTTGCTGAGGGGCCCCGGCCCCTGCACCCCAGGAGGCAGCACCTCTGGCAATGTCCTCCCTTCCCCCATCTGCTTGGCTAGATGTCCCCCATATGTCTGCTATTTTGAGAAAATAATAACTTATAAAAGTAACATTTATTGGCCGGCGCTGAAGCTCACTTGGCTAATCCTCCACCTGCGGCGCCGGCACCCCGGGTTCTAGTCCCGATTGGGGCGTCGGATTCTGTCCCAGTTGCCCCTCTTCTAGGCCAGCTCTCTGCTGTGGCCAGGGAGTGCAGTGGAGGATGGCCCAAGTGCTTGGGCCCTGCACCTGCATGGGAGACCAGGAGGAAGCACCTAGCTCCTGGCTTTGGATCAGCGCAGTGCGCCGGACGCAGCGGCCATTTTGGGGTGAACCAACAGAAGGAAGACCTTTCTCTGTCTCTCTCTCTCTCTGTCTAACTCTGCCTGTCAAAAAAAAAAAAAAGCAACATTTATTAAGTAGTGAGAGAGGGAGAAAGAGGTGGAGAAAAACATTTTGCAAATAGATCTCTGCCCATATAGAAAAGTAGACAAGAAGCTGACAGAATCCCCCCCACCCCGTCCCCCCAATCTTTCCTCCTCTCTCATCAGCCAGCAGGTTCTGGATTGTTCACATTCCGGATCGCATTAGGTTAGAAGGGTATTTCAGACAATGAGAAGTCAAGGCTGTACACCCAGTGGGCCCAGCCCCAGGATGGAGTAACCACCCCTGCCCACCACTTGCTGGTGCCCAGGTCTCTGAATGGCATAATTAAGGTTTGAGCCACTGGAGTCCAAGGGCCCGGAGGCAGTGCTCTACTCACCACCTGCTGAGACACAGGGACACGGATGCTCCCTGAGGACTCTGGCTTGGGGGTCTCAGTGGGGACTCTGAAGCTCCCCAGAACTGGGTTTTCATCCAGGCTCTGTGTGTCAGCTGTGTGACTTGGTGCACATTACTGAGTTAATTTATCTGTATGTCAGATTGTGTCTGGACAATGGGGACAGACAGTACTGTTCAGTCACAGACTGCAAGGCTCTGAGGTGTGACAAAACCCACAAGCTAACAAGACTTCCCGCCTGGCATTTTGCTTAAAGAAAAGCCCCAACTCCTGCCTACGTCTTATCTTCAGCCACCTTCTAGAACATGGCAGATTTTTCTCCTACCTCAGGACCTTTGCTTGTGTTATGTTCTCTGCCTAGAATAAGCCAGACGTAAGCGTCAAACTCAGGTCCTCATGAAGATGAGGGCTCCACTCCCTCCCCATCCCACGTCTCATTGTTGTGGGACTTCATTTCTTTTCTAGAGTTTTAGGGGCCAGTGGAGTAGCCTGGGGCCTGCAGATCCTGGAGAAGGCATGAGATTAAAGATAGGCCTCACAGAGGTGGACTAGGCAGGGCCAAATGACGCACACCTCTGAGAGGAACAGATGAACAGGTGTGGCTAGTTCTTCTCACACCCTATGGGAGAATCTTCTGGCCATAGTGCTTTGAATGCAGGGGATGGGGGATGGCAAAACAGTGCCCATCTAAGATGATGAATTTGATTTTTGAGCTACCCCTCCACCCCCATTTTATCTCCTAGGCATTGAATTTTAAATTAGGAGTCCAGACAGCTTTAAGTGGTAGTACCCTGGAGCCTGCACAGGTCTGTTGGAGATGCCCCTATCTTCCTTTCCTTGTGGCTGCTGTGACAGGAGCAGTTAGGAGGTGAAGATGCCCATGTCCCATATCAGAGTGCCTGGGTTTGAATCCTGGCTCTGGCTCTTAACTCCAACTTCCCGACAGACCCCAGGAAGCAGCAGTGATGGGCCAAGTAGCTGGGTTCCCACATGGGAGGTCTGGATTGAGTTCCCAGATCCTAGCTCCAGTCCCAGTAAACCAGTGGGGGGCGCTCACTCTCTCTGTTTCTCAAACAACAAACATAAGAATTAGATGGAGCTGGTGAAGTCCCACTGCCTGGCTTTTGATCTTGACTGTACAGACCCGTTACAGGTGGCCTAGGACTCACTGCTCACATGCTCTAGAGCTGAGCTTCCGAATCTTGGGTAAAACAGAGACAGTCGAGGTGTCTGAGGACCAACGCATGCAGTTAGCTGACTAGTGGGCAACACTGGCTGTCCCTGCTTGTTGCTGGTTCTGCTAGCTGCCTGCTCGCTTCAGCTCTCTGGCTCATCTTCCCTTGTACTTCCCAACCCAGCCGAGGCTGCTGTGTGGCGGTGGTCAGTGAGGAGAGGGGCAGAGCTGGAAGAAAGAGGAAGGGGAAAGGCTGGGAGGCCAGGTGTCCCCTGGTGGGAAAAACATTTTTCTTCTTTTCACCCAGCATGCAGCAAACGGATGCTGTGGCCAGGGTTGCCCGGGGCAACTGGTGGCTTGGGTGGCCCCTGCCTGCCTCTTCTCTTGTCCCTCAGCTACAGCCATTGTGGGGCCTGGCTGAGCCCTCGGCTTCCCAGCTTCCTGGTGCCATTGGGAGGACGAAGGCTCTGAACATGCTGCACAGAAGTGCAAAAACCAGCCCCGGGGAGAAAGGCGAGCGGAGCAGGAGTTATTTAGTGGGAGACGAGGCAGCTCAGGAGAGATTTAATAACAGTTTTCAAGGATCTGAAGGGTTATTATATAGAAACTGGTGACCAGCTGACCCTCTCAGCCCCGAGCACGGGGCCAAAGGAAATGAGTTTACCTTTTGCAGGAGGAGATGCTCAGGTTAGATAAAAAGGAAAAAAAATCTTGCTGCCAAGGTGGAAATGGGCTATTAAAGGAACTGCAGCACACATCTTGGTGGGTGCAGCCTGAGCCTCTGTCCAGGACAGGCCTCCAGGCAGCAGCCTCCCATTTCCCCAGACACCAAGGGTGCTCTCCCAACTCCCGTGTTGACCGCCCCCCCCCCCCCCGCTTCCTGCTCCTTCCCACTCCTATCCCTGGCAGCAGACTCCTAGAACTGTGCTGAGAGAAAGAAGCTGTCCTGGTGGGAGTGTGGGGGATGGTGAACATGCATGGGTTATTGCTTTTCTTGTAATAAACAGCAGAATGCCCCAAATGCCACACAGACGCACCAGAGGCTCCTGGGGAGCCCCAGAACCCTCTTTCTCAGCCATGTGCTCTCTCTGCACAGGAGACAGTGACCCTCCTGCTCTGGAACATGGAAGACAAAGTCAGTGGCCAGTGGCTGGACTGGTCCTCTTGACCCATTCACTGACCGGATGCTTACAGAGCGCCTGGCCTGGGCGAGGCTCTGCTTTGGCGCTTGCTGGAGATGGGAGCGGAAGGTAACGGGAATGAAGGAACGCAGGTTCTAATGCAGCCCCAGGATTGTCTCTTCTCACAAGTGCAAGAGGTTGGCAGAGAAGGGCCGGCCCTGAGCATGTCCCCCTGAGTGGTAGTCACCCGCTAATATGTACAGCTGCTCTGTGCCAAGCCAAGTGCTTGCGTAAGAGTATCTAACTTCGTCTTGTGAGGTCACATGGAGGTTGCCATGATTAACTCCTCGGGAAAAATAAGGTATCGATCTCATAGGGCTGAGTGCAAGTTAGACTAGTAAATGCGACCAAGCACTCCTGGCTCCTAGCAAGTCCTGTGTGAGTGCTGGCTATCGTCATTGCTGGTGCTCCTGTTATAACCAGCCTGTAAGGCAGGGCCAGCCTTGGAATCCAGGCTTGTCTGCCACCAGAGCCCATGGCCTTTGTGTCCATTCATCATGCTTAGGGGAAACACCCACAGGCTTGCAGGGGGTCAGACAGAGAGAGCTGGGTTTGAACCAGCTCTGCCTTTACTAGCTGTGTGACCTTGGGCACCTCACTTGGCCTCTCTGAACATTGGTTCTATGAATCTGTAAATGAGAATAACAATATATCAGCCTCTGAGGCTAGTGTGGAAGATGCAGTGTTATATGACATGATGCTCTCAGCTACGAGCTTACTACATTTAATTATGAGTGGTTTCGCCAGCCATCAAGAGGTCGAGCGTGGGGTGGGCGTTTAGTCTGGCTGTTAAGATGACTGTGTCCCACTTTAGAGTACCTGGTTCAATACCCAGCTCTGGCTTCTGAGTCCAGCTTCCTGCTTAGGCAGACCCTGGGAGGCAGCAGGTGATGGCTCAAGTACTTGCGTCTCTTCCACCCCCATGGAAGATCCAGAGGGAGCTCCAGGTTTCTGGCTTTGGACTGGCTGGGGAGTGGACCAGTAGATGGAAGCTATCTCTCTTTCTCCCCCCACCTTCCTCTCAAGTCAATATATAAATAAATATTTCTAAAAACTAACAAAAGAAAAGGCAAGCAATAATCCCATTCAACCAAACCTCCACACTGGCAAAAAGGTGCAGGCTGCATGGGCTTAGGGTCATCCAGAACCCCCCACTCAAGTGAGTTGACACGCGTGAAAGGGCGGCTTTCTCATCGGTTGAAGATTTTGCCAAAAAGTGAATGCTTCTCTCCACGTACATCCACGAATGCTGGCCAGAAACGCCCGTGTATCCTGGACACTTAAGAACTCCGGCCCAGACCACAGCCCCAAGTGTGTCTCACAGCAGTTTCAGGTTTCCACCAGGAAGCTCCCCACTCCGCACGCAGCTACAATAGGCCGTTGCCTTCACTGCCCCCGCCCCTGCCTGCCCATCCCTCCAGCTTCTTCCCAAAGCTTTCTCTGAAGGTTGCTCTTCAGCCTGAGCCCTGGGGTAGCCATGGCTACGCTGAGGGGGAGGGGCTGCTCCTGGGGCTCTCGCCCTACCTGGAGCTTGGGGCTGCCCACCTTTAGCAGGACCTGGCCTCTCGTCCCTGATGGGGCCGCATGGACCCTTGCATCCTAGTTCAGGAGCCTTCACCCCGTGCGTGCCACTCTGGCCCTGACTCTGGGCTTGGGGGATACTTGCTGGCCATTTTGCTAGCTGGCCGGAAGCATCACCTGGAATTCCACACCTAGACTCACAGCAAAGAACAAGCACTCTTTTGGAGAGCTAAAAGTAGCAAGTGATAGCAAAGCAACCGACCAACATGCCACTACCATCAATAAGGAAAGATAGAGAAAGAAAAGAAAAAGACGATCCGAGCACACCGGCCCCGTGCTATGTTCATGCCCTAGGGCTTCTTCAGTTCCTCGCAGCTTTGGTCTGTTTCCTGTTCATGCACAGGGCAGGTCTGTGTGGAGCTCATAGCTCTAGAGCAGAGATCCTGGGGCTGGGATGCTTGTGTTCCGGTCGTGGCTAGGCAAATGAGCAGACGTTTGACCCTGAGCTGGCCACTGCCCCATATGTAGAATGAGAGGGAACTGACCACACACACAGTTCTCAACGGGCTCACAGAGAGATTGCAGGTGGCGCAGCGTGCAGGGAGCCCATGCTAGTCTTTGACAAGAGAAGGGCACGGTGCTCGCTCGCTGGGTTTCTGCTCTAAAGGGGAATCTACTTGGCACATCACCTCTGCCATTGCTTTAAGCAAGGGGCCTGCCATTTTCAATAGAAGATTATTTTTATTGCCAGTGACTTGATTCATGGGCCATTGATATTTACCCCCTAAAACAACTACAGAATGTAAAGATAACATCTCAGTCAGAGACAGGGTCTCAGAAGAGCGCCTCGGCTGAAAGACGCGGGAGCCAGCTCATTCCCTGCAGTAGCTGCCTGAACCTTGGAGACCCTCCCCCCCATACCACCACCCGCATTCCTGACCCTGACCTTGTCTTTCTCTCTCGGGGTTTCTGGGTGCAGGCATGGGTCCAGCTCACCCCAGGGGCGGGGACTGTCAGAAGCACTGGGCAGGCTCCCATGGCCTCTGCTGCAGGCTGCAGCGTGAAAGCCTCACTCTGGCCTTCTGAACGGAAGCACCACCACCCCTGCAGGCTGTGCTGCCGGCCCTGCCATGCGGCAGGCAGCGGAGGCCTCTGCAATTGTTCTTGGGCATCCGGCCGTTCCTTAAAGCTTCACCTAGGCCTATGGAGTTATGTCAACTACAGCCTGAGGCGTTTGCTTTCCATTCTTCAGTGACTTTGTTCCCACCGCCCCAGAAGCCAAGCAACTGTTCCCCAAGAACCCAGCCTTGCTTCATCAAGCTCATCCACGCTCAGCTCACAAGAGGAAGGCCTCTTGTTCCCAGATAAACCCCACATCAGGCTCTGCAAAGGACAGTCTCTAAGCACGTCACTGATACACGGGAATTCAGGGAAGGGGAGCATCTGTTCTCCACGCAGGGGTGAAGGTGAAGGTGCCATCGCCGGCAGGTGCAGAGTCGGGGAAGCTGAGAGGGAGGAGAAGCCAGCCTGTGCACTGGGGCTGGAAGGGGCGTGGCAGCGCTGAGCACAGGCTGGTCGGATCAAACTAACCATAGGCTGCCGCCTGGAGAGGCCAGGGCAAGGAACCTTTGCAGGCACAGTTCCAGTATTGTTTTCCGAGTGCTCTATGCATGCTTATTATCTTCTCTTACTAGCCCCGACACCTCCTTGAACTTCTAGAGAACCTTGTCACAGGAGGTGATATTTTAAACATTTATATCATAAAGTAACAATTAGTCACACTGACTGATGGCTTGGTGATGAATTAGGAGAACTAAGTGACTCATCATCTCCACCCGTTATCATCAAGCCTAAGGGAGCCAGTCTGCGAGGGAGGAGATGAGGCTTCCAAGCACCAACTCGGAGCCAGGCCGGGTTGCCACTCACCCCATGTCATCTTCACAGCACTGCAGAGGGAGCTGTCAGTGCAGAGGTGAGCACGTGTCATGGAGCTCTGAGGTTCCTGGGGAGAGGGGTTTGGTAGGAGACATGGGTCACTGTAGTGACCCCACTCTCTGTGCCTCAGTGCCCGGCCAGCTTAGCCCTCACAGATCAGGGCAAAGGACGGGCCCATTTCTCAGGGCTAGACTCATGTGACCCAAACTCAGGACATGGCCACAGCAATGAGAAGCTGACCCATCACACAGACCCGAACAGTACAGCATCTTTCTGTGGATTCTGGAAGCCAAAGGATTCACTAGCAGCCACAGGGGAGTGTGGGATCAGAGTGGGGCAGCGAACACGGGACCCATAAGAGAGCTCAGAAGACTCTGTAGTGCCAGTCTATGTATGGGATCACAGCTCAGAAGTCAGCTTCTGCAAGAAACCTCTGTGCCCTCAGCCCCGTCCTTGCCATGTAGGCTGGGCCCAGAGCACTGAGCTGTCACAACATGCAGTCCCATCATGGTGTGGATCGTGCTGCCCTGACAGTTGTCACAGTCACGCACACATCTAGCACAGGCTAGATGCTGTGCTCAGCCATGGTTTCAACAAGCTTTGGCTCCTCAAACACACGCAGATGTTTAAACCCCAGAGTCTTATGCCAACAGTTAATGGCTGAATGGTTCACGGATTAGGTGGAAGCTTGAGCCAGTGATGGTGTCTGAAGGTGGGGCACCTGGAGAGTGAATGGGGCCCTGGGATTGCATTATGAAAAGAGGCCACCTGCAGGGTGATGTAGAGTGCTCCCTGGGTCTCTCTGCTTCCTGGCTCGCCATGCCACTGTTCCTCCACATACGCTGCACCACTGCCAGCCTCCACTACACACCACACTGGCGGGGCTGCCTGATCTTGCACTTTGAACCTCCCAAATTGTAAGCTGAAATAAACCTTCCCTCCAAAGTCACCCCTTCCTGATATTTCAATTAAAGTATCAGAAATACATGTTCCTTTGAGATATGGAAGGCGACTTCTCCCTACTATATCCCTTTTGCCTGCCTTAGAGAGGGTGCTCAGAAAATGTTTTCTTTTTTAAAGATTTATTTATTTATTTGAAAGTCAGAGTTACACAGAGAGGAGAGGGAAAGAGAGAGAGAGAGAGAGGTCTTCCATCCAATGGTTTACTCCCCAGTTGGCCGCAACAGCTGGAGCTGTGCTGATCCAAAGCCGAGAGCCAGGAGCTTCCTCCAGGTCTCCCACGCAGGTGCAGGGCCCAAGGACTTGGGCCATCTTCTACTGCTTTCCCAGGCCACAGCAGAGAGCCAGATCAGAAGCAGAGCAGCCAGGTCTCTAACTGGCACCCATATGGGATGCCGATGCTTCAGGCCAGGGCGTTAACCTGCTGCGCCACAGCCCTGGCCCCAGAAAATGTTTACTTAAGATCTAAAAAAATGTAAATTGGGCTGGTGTTTGGCACAGCAATTAACGCTGGTTGGGACATATGCAATCCTATATCAGAATGCCTAGTTTGAATCCCAGCTACCCTGCTTCCAATCCAGCTTCCTGCCAATGCACACCTTGGGAGGCAGCAGATGATGGCTCAAGTATTTGGGTCTCCATGACCCATGTAGGAGTCCCAGAGGGAGTTCCTGGACCCCAGCTCCCAAGCCCCAGCTGTTGTAAGCATTTGAGGAGTGAAGAAATGGGTGGAAGTTCTCTGCATGTCATTTGTCTCTCTCTCCCTCTCTCCGTCTTTCAAATCAAACAAAAATAACTAAAAATTTTTAAGTGTAAATCACAGAGCAGGATTCCCTCCTCCTCCCTGAGCAGGGCTTGAGCGAGCCAACATGGGCTCTTCCTCTTCCAAGCTGCACGCTGACAGCCACTTCTGTTTGTTCTCCAAGCAGGATATAGACTGCTGTGAGAGTATTTCCTGCTAGCAAAATTGTAATCACACCAGCGCTACCTTCCCTGAGTCATACTGAGTCACCTTGGCTGAAGGCTTGGAGGATTCCTGGTCACACAGTCTCATTGGACCTCCTGGGTCCCTGACCATGACTTCTGTTGAGTATGCAAAGTTCAGTATTTAACTCTTAGAAATCAAAAGGGCTAATGATAGGGAAGTGGTTAAATAAACCATGGCTCCTTACAGTAGGATACTGTGCAGCCAACAGAATGATGTGTACCAAGCAGGTTTGATACATAAGAGGAATGTATATTCTATCAGGATGGACAAAAGAAGTCACTCAAAAATTGTGTATACGTGTGGTTTTAGCTACACAAATAAAGGGCAAAGATAAAACACTGGAGAAAAATACACTAAACTGTTCAACGTAGCTACTTCCATATGGTAGGACAATAATAAATTCTTCTCCCTTTTCTTTATGCTGCTCTGTTTCCCAATCTATAACAAGTATTATGTTGCTTTTATAATTAAGTAAAACAATAAACCTAAGAAAAACTGATGAATAAAACATTTTCCATTTCTCTAAAAATGCATTGCTATTTACTTAAGCATCCTCTGACTGATTTTTTGTAGGTTATAGAAAAGCTGAATGAGAAAGCTGGTCCCCTGCCCTGTTCCAGGCAGGTCTGGATCTTGGAGCTCACTCCCCTGTCTGGGCTCTCCCTCCTTTCCCATCACCCTCATCTCTCACGATGGTTTGCAGGCACCCCCTGTCATCACATGGCATCACTGTGACTTCTCGGGGCTGCCTTCCCACTGTCAGGGTGGGGACTGTCTTGTCCTCTCGGAATGTGAAAGATGGGACAACACACATGTTGCTTCCTCTGAAGGACGCAGTGGGGACTGACCTGACTTCAAAACCTTTACAACAAACATCCTGCTATTGTAGCATTCTTAAATTTAGCCTCATTCTGTTCAGAGGAGAGTCACATCACATAAAATTAACCATTTTAAAGTGAACAGTTCATGGCATTTAGTACAGTCACAGTGTTATCCAGCTACCACCTTAGCACAAAAGGAAACCCCTTATTTGTAAAGCAGTTGCCCCCCATACTCTTCTCACCCAAGCACAGTCCGCATCCTGTCTGTGGGTGCACCCAGTTTGGACATTTTTCCTGACGGCATCATATGGCATGCAACTTCTGAGGCCAGCGGCTTGCACTTAGTATTTTGTTTTCAAGGTGCATCCACGTGGTAGTACAGGATGGCACTTCATTTCTGCTTATGATGGAATCTCCGCCCTGTGTCTACACCAGTGTCTTCATCCACTCACCCGCTGATGGGCATTTGGGTTGATTCCACACTGGGGCTATTGTGAGCCATGCTGCTCTGGACATGTGTGTCCATGTACTTGGCTTGTGTAATACAAATGAGCTTATATTTCAGGTAAATTTCCTTTTTTTTTAAGAAGATTTATTTATTTATTTATTTGTTTGTTTTATTTGAAAGGCAGAGTTACAGCAAGAGATAGAGAGAGACAGAAACAGAGACAGAGACAGAGAGAAGTTTTCCATCAGCTGGTTCGCTCCCCAAATAGCCGCAACGGCAGGAGCTGAGCCAGACCAAAGCCAGGAGCCAGGAGCTTCTTCTGGGTCTCCCATGTGGGTTCAGGGGTCTCAGCTCTTGGGCCATCTTCTGCTGCTCTTCCCAGGCCATTAGAAGGGAGCTGGCTTGGAAGTGGAGCAGCCAGACTCGGCACCCATATGGGATGGCGGTGCTGCAGGCAGTGGCTTAACCTGCTACCCCACTGCGCCAGCTTCTATGTCACCCTCTCAAGGCTTCCATCTGGGGATCACCCCACCCCCACCCCCACCCTCATTCAGGACTCGTGTTTTTGTCCTCTAAGCCAGAGCAACGTCTCAGAAACTCGGCAAGAAGCGAAGGGTTGTTGCCTCAATAACAGCAGCTCTGACAGGCCTGGGATTGTAGGTGGATTCCAGGAGCAAATTAGCAGGGGGAGGGGCACGTGGCAGGGAAGGAACAATTACTGCTACAAAGCCCTGGGGATTTCATCTAATGAAGCAAAATGACAGCGCTAGACTCAGCCACTGACATCTCCTCGTGGTGCTCCGTAGCTTGGCCTGAGAGCACGCTCCAGAGGTCTCTCTAGCTCCTCATGAGGTCCAGCTCTGGCCTGGCCCCTGATGTCTGCAGGAACGGAGCACCACGCAGCTCAGCTGGGCGCTGGCCCCCAGGTGCTCCCAGCCTCACCCACCACCAGCTTCTCCAAACCCTCAAAGAATGGATTTGTCCAAAGACAGTGAGCAAAACATCCCAGATATGATGAGCCACCCCTACTTGTGCTCCTGGCCAGGCTGGCGAGACAGGCACAAGTTAGGGACGAGAACAGAGAGGGACTGGACTGTAACTCTGGAACCAGGTGCCACCAGCCTGGGAACTCTGGCTCTACTTCTTACTGCCTGTGTGACCTTCTGTAAGTCACTTACCCACTCAGCCTCCATCTCCCAAATGTCAAGCTGGAGACAGTAAAAAAATACCAACTTCATACATTCAATGGGAAAATAAGAGGGAGCGTCCACTTTAGTGCAGACCTCAGTGAATGCTAGCTAGGATGGTGTTGGTAATGGAGAGCAGTTGAGGGCTATAATCATTCTCAGCAGAACCACCAGAGCCCCAGTGTCCTATCCCCCCGATTTGTTCCAGAAGCCCGCAAATAAGCACATTTATGACTTCTTGGCTCACCTGAGAAACACCAGCCCAGCCTTGGTCACACACAGCCCCAAAGCCCCACCCAGCTTGCACTGATGTCACCAAATGCATGGGGCCATCCATTCCTCAGGGGACATGGGTCCACCTGCAGCATCTGGCCTGGGCTTCTGGCATGGGGCACAGAGGCCAGACCAGGACAATTCCTGCAGTGGGGCTGGGGCCAACAACGCCCATTTCTCTTGGTGCTTTTCCTTCTCAAGAAATGAATTTCTGGGGCCAGCGCTGTGGTGTAGCAGATAAAGTAACTCCCTGCAGGGCCAGCATCTCATATGGGCATTGGTTCAAGTCCTAGCTGTGCTACTTCTGATCCAGTTCCCTGCTAATGTTCCTGGGAAAGCAGCAGAAGATGGTCCAAGTGCTTGGGCCCCTGTACCCACATGGGAGACACAGCTGAGGCTCCTAGCTCCTGGCTTCAGCCTGGCCCAGCCTTGGCTGGTGTGGCCATTTGGGGAGTGAACCAGTGGATGGAAGATCTCTCTCTGTCTCTGTCTGTCTCTGTGTGTGTGTGTGTCTGTCTCTCTCTCTGCCTCTGCCTTTCCCTCTCTGTAACTCTGCCTTTCAAATAAATAAAAACTTTTTTAAAAATGTGTTTCCATTTTTAAACAGATGAATTTACTTAAATACTAAGCTAATAACGGGTATACACAAACATGGCAGGATGAATACAGGGAGGAATAAACTCTGGGGAACCTGGCACCTGACGCACCTTTCAGGCCTATGGCGAGGTGTTTACACAGCAACCCCCCAGAGTCATCTGATTTTCTTGGCTGAATCCCATGTACACCAAACAGCCGTCCCTTATTTATTCTAACTCTGAATCAGCCTCTCTGGTACGTGCTGACAGATGCGGAGGCAAGGAAGGAAGACTGTCCTCACACCTGTGTCTGCCCACAGCATAGGGGGAGGAGCTCTCAGAGGGAACTCTTTGAATGTGGTATCAGGGGTGTCTCTGAGCTGAACACCTGGACTCTGAGCTATGAGATTCAATCAAGGGATTTGGTCGAAACTGATGCTGTAGGGTTAGGGCTCTCTGAAATGCTCTGCTCAGGGCATTGTGACGTATGCCTATGTGCAATGATATCCCAATAAGGTGCAGGGACTGCATTGTGGTTGCATTGCAACGTCACTTATGCGGTGGCGGGGTTGGGCAGCACAGTCTTTGCCAAAGCCAAGTTATGGTCTCATGATATGCAGTTAGGTTGGGCCAAGTCCCATGTTCTGTTCACGAGAGCTTTGTTTTCTGGGCTTTGTCACTGCGTCAGTTTTATGGTGTCAGCTTGCTGGGGTGTCACAGGGCCGTGGTGACCTTGCTGTGCACATGCAATGTCATGTGGTGGTGAGGTGCTTGTTGAGACACTGTTACTCTGCCCTGATCCTTTTCCCCCTGAAACCCCAGAGGAAGCCCCAAACAAACTGCCCTGGTTTCTGCTGAGCTCAGTGACCAATTTCTGGGAGGCCTCACAACTATAACCTCAGCTTTGTCCCAGGTGGCTGCCAGGGGCTCCCTGAAGCTGACTGCATAAAAGCTAGGTGTCCACCAACCACAGAGGAGATGGGCCAGGGCAGAGAGACAGCTCTGCGCATCAGCCAGGGTGACCCCTCGTCCACACCTGCAGGAAGGGCTGGGTCTAAACTCATCAAGTGCACAGTAAGCTGCCCAGCTTTTTTCTCCCTGTACCTGGGGGCCTATGCCCTGCCCCAACTCTTCAAAGAGATGCCAATTTCCGGGTGGATATTTCCCACAGCACCTGTGTGTCCTCTCCCCATTTTGCCAAGAAAGACATGGAACTGACCAAAACTGTTCAAGAACTTCAAGCATATCTGCTCAAGGCCCTGTAAAGAAGTCTGCTCATTTCCCTAAGCCTCGCTTCTGGCCACAGAGGCTGGGGGTACCCAGGTAAGAAAATGTGGTAGATTTCCATTGTTCCTGATGGCTTCTGCAGAGTCCTTGTGAATGTTGAGCCAGGGCTCCCAGGGAAGATACAGCACTACGTTTGTGTGAGCCTGGATACATTTCATCAGCCTATCCATACCCAACCTTACTTTACATGTGTTCTGTTTAGAGACACTTTCTTTAAGAGATACTGTTGGCTTATTGACATTGAACTTCCAGCCACCAGCACTATACTCCCCTGAATGAAGCTTAGCCAACACACACATGCACTTCCTCCATGAGGCACATCTCAGCCTTCCTACACTGAGGAACATGGGACAGCGCTTCAGCACTGTGGGCTGGGCCATTTAAACAGCAGAACCATCAGCAAAAAGCACACAAATGAGAAAAGAGCAGAGCTAAATAGACTATGCAAAGAACATCCATTTACAGTGCAAAAGAAGCAGAGTTGCCTTGTTCTGCCTCAGCTGGAAACGTGTGCATCACACAACTCAAAGTTTTTACATGCCCCTGTGGAAGTCTTACCAGAAAGTAGAAAGTATCGTAGAAAGTATTGCAAATAAATAAACTGTAGCAAGTAGACAAATACCAAGTCTGCAAATAATGAGGAGCAACTGTAATCGAGGAGGAAGACTTAGAGGGCACCAGGAACCATTCTAAGTGCTTTCTACCAGCTGACTCATTTAACTCTGCCAGAAACACAATGAAATACTGTCCCCTTTTACAGCTGAGGGAATGGAGCAAAACGAAGTACAGGAACTTGCCACAGGTCCCACAGCCTGGAAATGACAAAGCCATGGTGTGAACCCATGTGTTTAATCCATATTGCCCTGGGTAGCAGTTGCAGTCAATGACCTTAGTTTCTTAAGATAATCACTTGGAAACCCAAGACCAGCATGGGAGGTGGATTCCTACTTTCTCCTCCTCACCAAGTGAGGCTTCCTTACTCTTCCCCCTGAGCTGGTCTCCCATTTGCCATGGAGAAGCCTGGCCTTGCTCTTATGACACACTCCCCTTGGCTGCTCTGTCTCATAGGAGAAGGACCTCTGTCCCTGGGTTATTGGCCTGCCACTCTCACCAGACTCCCTCAAAAGCTCTTTTCCGTGGGTAAGAGGGAGTGTTGCATTGTATCTTTGGGACAAATCACTAAGAGTCGGCACAGGGTGTCATCTCCACTACTCAGGACAAAGCTGAGGAACAGGGACTCTCTCCTGCCTGAGAGTGAGCCCCTGACCCTCTGAGGCTCCTCTCCCACTCGTGTACATGTGCAAACAGGTGGCAGGGATCAGGGTCGAGTGGCTACGAGGGCCAGCTTTGTAGTTTGAGACATTTGTGTGTGGCTGTGGAAAGGTTACCAGGCCCTCCATGCTCCCTTTCCAACGCTGTAAGGTGGAGGGAGCAGCGTGCCCCCTTCCAGGAGCCCGAGGCTTCAGTGTGAAATTTCATGTACGGGAGGTCAGGTTGATAGGTCCTCCCATTCTCATTTCACACAGATTGATTTGACTGTTTTGAACACTCAGCCATTCATTCGTAAGGTTCTTTGTAGTTTCTCAAAAGAGCACTAACATTGACAAATTCAAACAGGAATCTCACTGGATTGCACACACTGCCTAACCAAGTAGGGAAGGCATAAACTCTAACACCTACACTCCCCACCCCCACTATAAAGCTTCAAAAGAAGCAAGCAGGGATTCCAGAAAGGCGATAGCAACAGTGGTGTGATGCTCTGGGCTTTCTGAATCACCCCACAAAGTACACCAAAATCAAAATCCTGCAGATACCACCTGTGGCAAAACAAGCAATCAACAACCAAATGAGAAGGTGAGGAAAAATCATAAATAGCACCAAGACCCCAGGGCGTCAGCAAGGGTGCAGGGAGGAGAAGAGACAAAGGGATTTGTGCTGAACTTGAGAGCCAAAGAACCCAGATTTACAAGAGATGCTCCCCCCCCCCCCAACCAGGGGATGATCAACCAAAGCCTTGCAGACATTGATTTGTGAGTCCCAAGTGAGGGAGGCCACAACAGGCTCAGTCCTTTGAGCTTGTAGAACTAAGACTTCCTCCCAGAACTATGATCTCCCTTTCAGGCCTGCTCTGAATGGAACTTTTGGAAGTAAAATCTATTTACTCTAAGCAGGACAGGACATTAAGACCAAAGGAAAGGAAAGTTCTTGATAACATTGAAGGAAGAAAACTCAACCAGCAGATCTTAGAATACCTAAGGCCATATTCTTTAACATTTGATTGTAATAACAGAATCATAAACTCTGGAGTTAGGAGGCCAGGAAACTGCCCTGCTCATCCCTCCTTCCAAGTGAAAAGGGGAATTCATGCCTTTAAGCATAAGCAACAGTAAAGGATTCTGACTGAATCCCACACAAAGTTATTCTAAGAATAATGGGCACAGTAACGTCCCCACAGACAGAAAAGCAAGCCAGATGCAAAGGCCAAAACTGGAGGGAAGAAAACTCCAGACTCAGGTGGTGTTCCTGGGGACTTCTCTCAGAAAAATTAAAGAAAGCTAACATCCACAGACTATCAGAACACACAAGAGAGGGAACACCTCCAAACACTGTGTGGAACCAGAGTAACAAAGGTAGCAAAACCCCATGAAGACATCAGACAACCCACATTCCCCTAGGAATACAAATAGGAAATCCTTTAAAATGTTAGCAAATAACATAAATAAACACATTGAAAGGATAAAAGATCATGACCAAATAGGGTTTGTCTCAGGAATGCAAGGTTGACTTCACTTTTGAAACACATTAACAGGAAAACAGAAAAATCATGCCATCATTTGCTAAATACAGAACAACCCTGCCATAAAATTCAGTACCTATTCAGGATGTAATAATGCCCACATGCATTTCTCAGCAAACGCATGTCTCTGAGTTAGGGCAGGTCCTCTGAAAGGCAACACCGAGACAGGAGCGGACCTGCAAGAGACTTATTAGGAGAAACGTTTGAGAGAAAAAATGAGGAGGCCTAGGGGAAGATAAACAATCAGGTGGCACGGGTCTGACCCCAGTGTGAGGGAGAGGTGGGGAGGAGGCAGGAGCTGTGAACACATCTGAAATGCCAGCACAGCTCTCAGAGAGCTAGTCAGGACTATCAGGGAGCCCTCAAGCCAGGGCCACCTCCTAGGGGAAGGCACGATTCCCAGGTATGGGCTGCGGAAAGCTATTGGAAGTGCTAGGTCTCAGCATTCAGCGTGTAGCTGCTGGGGCTGTCGTCACTACACTCACCAAGCTGGGGGTCTGGAAGGTACCTTTGCACAGCCACCGAGTTCTGTTAAAGCGTAGCCATGAAAACTTAAAACAAAACTCATTCTTAATGGTGAAATGTGGAACATTTTCCCTTTAAGAGAAGGAATAAATCAAAGATTTCCACTCTTTTTTTTAATTTAAAGATTTATTTATTTATTTGAAAGGCAGAGTTACAGAGAGGCAGAGACTGAGAGAGAGAGAGAGAGAGAGAGAGAGAGGTCTTCCATCTGCTGGTTCACTCCCCAGATGGCCACAACAGCAGGAGCTATGCCAATCCGAAGCCAGGATCCAGGAGCTTCCTCCAGGCCTCCCACACAGGTGCAGGGGCCCAAGGACTTGGGCCATCCTCTACTGCTTTCCCAGGCCATAGCAGAGAGCTGGGTCGAAGAGGAGTAGTCAGGTCTTGAACTGGTGCCTATATGGGATGCTGGCACTACAAGCAGTAGCTTTACCCATTATGCCACAGCACCGGCCCCAAGATGTCCACTCTTAACAACTCTACTCTGTATGCATGAAAGGTCCCAGCCAAAGCAATAAAGAAAGAAAAAGACATAAAAATCAGAAACGAAGTAATAAATGATCATCCATGTAAGGTAGCTACAAAAAAATTTACTACCTAGAAAAGAAATTTAACAAGATTTCAGGACACAAGGTCAATAAATGAAAAGCAATTGCATTTCTATATACTAGCCACACACAACTGGAAAATAAATTGGAAAAAAACAATTTACAATAGCATCAAAAATATATTTATGGATTAGTTGAACAAAATATATGCAAGTCCTGTACACTGAAAGTATAATTTATTTTTCAAAATTAAAGAAACTTACATAAATTAAAAGATGCACCATGATCTTTGATTGGAAGGTTGAGCATTGTTAAGCAATCATCTCAAGATTCTATAGATTCAATATAATCCTATTAAACGTTGAACTGTGTCCCACAAAAATTCCTATATTGAAGTCCTATGCTCAAATACATCAGAAAGTGAATGTAGGGCTGGCATTGTGGAATAGCAGTATGGGCAGCTGCTCCACTTCCAACCCAGTTCCCTGCTAATGCACCCGGGAAGACAGCAGAAGACCACCCAAGTGCTTGGCTACTGCACCCACAAATGAGAACTGGAAGAAGCTCCTGGCTCCTGGCTTCTACCTCACCTAGCCCCAACTGCTGCAGCCATTTGGGGACTGAATCAGTGGATAGAAGACCTCTCTCTCTTTAATGCTATAACGAGTACTCAAATAATATATTTCACTTTGTGTTTCTATGGGGGTGCAAACTGTTGAAATCTTTACTTAATGCATACTAAACTGATCCTCTGTAAAAAAAAAAAAAAAAAAAGAAAAGAAAAGAAAAGAAAAGAAAAGAAACTATCAACTCCCAACTTGACTCTCACTGGGATTAAACATGACAATAGGTCTGATCTGATTTCATCATCATTAAAAAAAAAATCATCTATTATTTTTCACTTTATGTTTCTGTGTGGGAGCAAACTGTTGAAATCCTTACTTAATGTATACTAAGCTGATCTTCTGTATATTAAGATAATCGAAAATGAATCTTGATGTGAATGGAAGGGGAGAGGGAGTGGGAAAGGGGAGGGTTGTGGGTGGGAGGGACGGTATGGGGGGGAAGCCATAGTAATCCATCATTCGTACTTTGGAAACGTATATTCATTAAATAAAAGTTAAAAAAAAAAAAAAAAAAAAAAACACCTCTCTCTCTATCTCTACCTCTCTCTGTAACTCTTTTAAATAAATAAAAATAAATCTTAAAAGAAAAAAAAAAGCCATTAAGGTGGGTCCTAATCCAATCTGACTGGTGTCCCTACAAGGGGAAATTTAAGTATATAGACACCAAGGTCGTACACCTACAGAAAAGCGATCCTGAGAGCACAGTGAGGAGATGATGCTCTGCAAGCCAAGGAGAAGGCCTCACAAGAAACTAAACCTGGCAGTGTCTTGCTGTTGGGCTCCAGAATTGTGAGAATCTAAGTTTCCATTGTGAAAGCAGCCCAATCTGGTATTTTGTAATGGCGGCCCTAGCAAATCAATACAAGCCCAACAAAAAACGCTAAGAGACTTTATTATAAAACTTGACAACATCATTCTAAAATTTAAGTGGAAAATCATAAAGACACAAAGATGTCAACAACATGCAGTGGGGAAAACTAAATATCCACATGCAGGAGAATTAAATCAGTCCTTTACCTCACACCATATACAAAAATCAACTCAAAAATGACTAAAGACTTGGGCATAGAACTGGAACTGTGAAACTACTAGAAGAAAACATGGAAAGAAAACTAACGACCCCAAAAGCATACACCACAAAAGCAAAATAAGATGAACAGGATTACATCAAACTGAAAAGCTTTTGCACAGCAAAGGAGACTAAAGAGTGAAGTGACAACTTATGCATTGTGAGAAAATACTGGAAAATCCTGTTTAACAAGCGACTGATATCTTAAACATATAAGGACGTCAAACAACTCAATAGAAAGGATAAAAACAAACTCAAAAAAAAATTGGCAAAGCACCTAAATAGACATTTCTCAAAAGAAGACCTATTGGTGGTCATTAGGTATATGAAAAAAAAAATGTCAAGCCACAGGAGATATTATCTCATGCCTGTTAGAATGACTATCATAAAAACAAGATGATGCCAAGAGTTGGACAGGATGTATAAAAAAGGGAACCCTTGTACACTGTTAGTGATACAGTCAATGTAGAAAATTGCATGAAATTTTGTCAAAACCTAAAAAAAGAATCACCATATGATCCAGCAACCTCACTACTGGTTATGTATCCAAGGGAAATGAAATCGATATGACAAAGAGATCTCTGCACTCCCACCTTCATTGCAGCACTATTCACAATAGCTGAGATATGGAATCAAACTTCATGTTCACCAGTGAATGATCAAGAAAATGTGGTATTTATACACAATGGAATACTACTCAGCCTTTTTTAAAAAAGGAAATTCTGCCACTTACAACAACATGGATCAAGCTGAAGGACATTGTATTAAATAATATAAGCCAGACACAGACAGACAAGTCCTGCTTGAGCTCACTCACATATGGAATCTACAGACATTGAACTCATGGATAGAGTGGAAGGGTGGTTACCCGAGGCTGTGGGTGTTGGGGAAATGCCAGTCAAAAGGCTCAATGTTTCAGACAGGAGGAGTAAATTCGAAACATCTACTCATGGTGACTAAAGTTAATAACAGCATATCATCTACTGGAAAATCCCAAGATTAGATAAGTGTTCTCACCACAAACACACACAACAATGATTAGTATATAAGATAATGCACATGCTAATTAGCTTGATTTAGCTATTTCACATGTATACATATATCAAAACCTATGGTACATCATAAATATATGTAATATTTATTTTAAATATAAATAAAAAGGAAAAATTACAAGAAAAGTCAGAATAGTCTTGGTACTTTCTTTAAGTCATAGGACTCATATAACCTGCTTTTAAGACTTATCAAGTTATGGCAATAAAGGCAGCATGGTACTGGTGTAAGGATAGACAAATTAATTGATGGAATTGTCTGAAAAACAGAAATAGATCCACATGAAAATAATCAGTTGATTTTCAATAAAGGCACTAAAGCAGTCAATGAGGGGGATAAAAAGCCTTTTCAACAAATAAAACGACTAGATTTTCGTATTTTAAAAACTATCACCCCCGGGAGCTGGTGTTGTAGCATAGCAGTGCTAGCCTGCGGTGCCAGCATCCCATATGGGTGCCAGCTCGAGTCTCAGCTGTTCCACTTCCAATCCAGCTCCCTGCTAATGTGCCTGGGAAATCAGCAGAAGATGGCCCAAATCCTTGGGACCCTACATCCATGTGAGAGACCCGAAGAAGCTCCTGGCTCCTGGCTTCTGATGAGCTCAGCTCTGGCCATTGTGGTCTTTGGGGAGTGAACTAGCGAATGGAAGACCTCTCTGTCTCTCACTCTCTCTGTATGTAACTCCGTCTTTCAAATAAATAAATAAGGCCTGGGGATATAGCATCTCAGTGGTAGAGCATTTGACTGCAGATCAAATAAACAAATAAATCTTTTTAAAGAAAAACCATCACACAATATTAATTAGCTGAAGACAGAAAACTGACTGAAATGTAAAAGCTAGAACTATAAAATCTCTGGAAGAAAACATGAGAGAATATCTTTATGACCTTGGGCAAGTAAAAATTTTCTAGAAAGGACACAAAATGCACCATAAGTAAAAGAAAAAACTAACAAACTAACATCTTCCATTCACCATCAAGAGACACAATTAAAAAAGTGCAAGTCACAGACAGAGAGAAAGCATTTGAAAAATATATCTGGCAAAGAACTTGTTTCCAAACAGATAAAGAATTCTTGTAAATCAGTAATTTTTAAAAACTCAATTAAAAAGGGTATGATACATCAAAAGGAACTTCACAAAAGAAGATATTTAAGTGAGTAATAGGCAAATGCAGGCATGCCAAGGTCATTAGTCATCAGATAAATTAAAATTAAAAACACAATGTGATGTTCACTAGAAAGCTAAAATTAGAAAGACTAATAATACCAATTGTCAGCGACACTGGAACACGGATACATTTTTGGTGGATTCATAATGGGAAAACTATTGCTGATTTCTTATAAAATTTAGCATACACCTATCATCTGAGCCAACTATTCTAATTCTATGTATTCACTCAAGTAAAATGAAACTGTACATCCACAGAAAGACTTGTACAAGGATTTTTATAGCTGTTCTGTTTTTTTTTTATAGTCTCAAATTGGAATATGCCAAGCTCATTGTCAGATGAATGCATAAAGTGTGGTGTATCTATTATGGAACACAACTCTGAAATTGGAAGGAACATATTACTGATGCATTCAAGAGCATGCATAAATCTCAAAACAAGTAACCCCATAAAAATCAATATGTTAAAATCCAAGAAGTCAGACACAAAAGAGGGCACACTGTAGAATCCCAATTATGCACTGTTTGAGAACTGGCAAAATTAAACCACGGTGATAGACATCAGAACTGTGTTACCTGTGGGGTATGGAAAGGAGCATGAAGAAATTTTCTAGAGTGATGGAATTATTCTCTCTCTTGACTACTATTTTGTTGCATAGGGATGCAAATTTGTCAAACTCTTCAAACTATATATATAATATACTTTAGGATAAGTAAATTATACTTAGAAAAGATATTGAGTTAGAAACAGAAAATAAAAAACTAAATAATAAATAAATCTAAAAGTTAACTGAGTAAATGATCATAATAAACAATCTACAGCTTCCATGATTGAGGGAAAATGAGAGGAAACCCATAAACATAAAATAAGAAATGACAAGGAAGAAATAACCATCAAAACTGAGTACTTCCTTTTAAATCATAAGAGTCTACTTTGTAAAATTCTTTGTAAATACATTTGGAAAAGTAAATAAAGTATACAATTTTCTAGAAAAATACAACTTACCAAATTCAGCCTAAGTGCAGACCAGAAATCGAGCATGTAAAATACCACAGAAGAGGAAGTAGGGGCTGACATTGTGGCAAAACCTGTTAAGCTGCCATCTGCAATGCCCGCATCCCATATGGGCATCAGTCCTAGTCCTGGCTGCTTCACTTTTGATCCAGATTCCTACTAACACACTCAGGAAAGCAGCGGAAGATGGCACAAGTCCTTGGGCCATGTAGGAGACCCAGAAGATGCCCTGGCTGTTGCGGCCTTCTGGGTAGTGAACCAGCAGATAGAAGATCACTCTCTCTGTATCTCCTTCTCTCTCTATGTAATTCTGCCTTTCAAATAAATAAAATAAATCTCTAAAAAAAAGAAAGAGAGGAAGGAAGGAAGGAAGGAAGGGAGGGAGGGAGGGAGGGAGGAAAAGAGGAAGCTGAGAAAGAGCTTTCCTACAAAAATGCACCAGGCTCAGATCATGTTTTGGAGAAATTCTACTTATAAAAATCATTTTATGATACAAGGCTGGCATCAATCTCAAGCTGAGTGACTGCATCAACAAAAGAAAACTACAAATCAATCTCACTTACAAATACCAATAAAATACTAAATAATTATTATCAAGCAGAATCCAACAGCAATTAGAAAATTCATCATGACCAAGTAGTGTTTACTCCAAAAATGAGAGCGAGTCAATATTCTGAAATCCATGACCATTACCCATCATAATTATAGAGCTAAGGATTATAAAAGCAGTCATCCAGGAAATATAGAGGAATCAATGGGAAAGTACCACGAACAGAAGAGTTTAGTTGAGTGGATTATAAAGTCAATGTATAAAATTTAAGTCTTCAAATATACAAACCAAACTTAGTTTATATTGGAAGAGAAGAGCTCCTTTGTGAGAGCCAAATAACATGAAATACGTAAGCATAAATTTAACAAGTAATGTTAAAATCTATAAGAAGAAAACTATAAAATAACTTTAAAGCACATAAAAAAGACTAGCATAAATGGAAAGACATACCATATTCTTAGACAGGAAGATTCAATATCAAAGATGTCAGGACTCCCTAAGATACCTCTCAGAATTTATTTTAATAAAATAAAATTCTTTTTTTTTTTTTTTGACAGGCAGAGTGGACAGTGAGAGAGAGAGACAGAGATACAGAGAGAAAGGTCTTCCTTTGCCGTTGGTTCACCCTCCAATGGCCGCCGCGGCCGGCACGCTGCGGCCAGCGCACCACACTGATCCGATGGCAGAAGCCAGGTACTTATCCTGGTCTCCCATGGGGTGCAGGGCCCAAGCACTTGGGCCATCCTCCACTTTACTCCCTGGCCACAGCAGAGAGCTGGCCTGGAAGAGGGGCAACCGGGACAGAATCCAGCACCCCGACTGGGACTAGAACCTGGTGTGCCAGCGCCGCAAGGCAGAGGATTAGCCTATTGAGCCGAAGCTCCGGCAACCAAAATAAAATTCTTAAATTGAATATAATCCCATAAAAATCTGAGTAAGTTTCTTCCTGGAGCTAGATTAAGTTTATTATTAAATTGATTTGGAAGAACAGACAAAAGTCTGAAAAAAAACCAGCCTGGAGGTATGGATATACTAATTGCCTTGATGTAATAATTCCACACTATATTCATTATCAAAATACAATTTTCCCTAATATATATATATATATATGTATATATATAGTTTTTAGTTGACAATAGCCTGGAATGAAAGAGAGAGAGAGAGAGAGAGAGAGAGAGAGAGAGAGAGAGAGAGAGATGATATAGAGCTAGAGCTAGAAACATAGAAAGAACAAAGGGTGGGAGAGAGAAAGAAAGGAATACCTTGTCAGATATTAAAACATAACATCTTTGTAACTAAAAGAGTGTGGTGTTGGTGCATGCATAGATCAACAGAACCAATTAGAAATCCAAAAATGGATTGCATTGGTACTGTAGCATATTATAAAAGCAGAATTTCTAGTTAGTGAGGCAAAGGTGGCCTTTTTCATCAAAGGCGTGAGAGTAACCGAAGAGCAAGCTGTGAAAGGATAAAATTCCATTCACTCCTGACCCTGTACATCAAGTAGATTCCAGAAGAATGAGGAAGTTAAATATGCTCAGTGAGTTCCTGCAAGTACAGAAAAAACGCGTCTGAATTATTCCATAATCCAGGAGGGGAGGAACCTTCCTGCCTCCGTCTGACTCAATATCCAGAAGCAGCAAGGGGAAACATGGCTGAATTTTTATCCACCTGAATCTGCTTCTGCTGTCAGGCTGGGCATGGGTGCCCTTGATCCACTCCCTCCCCTGCTCCCCGACCCTCACGCTCTCATAATCACTTCTAGGTTCACGTGCACTCAGTTTTTTAGCTTCCAGATATGAGAAAAAGCATGTGGTGTTTGTCGTTTTGTATCTGGCTTATTTCACATAATATGATGTCCTCCAGTTTCATCCACTTTGCTGCAAATGCAAATGAAAGGATTTCATTCTTTTTCATGGCTGAGTAGTATTCCACCGTGTATACACACCACATTTTCCTTCTCCATGTATCCATCAACAGATACCTTAGGTTTCAATAATTACCTTTTCACTGAAAACTCTTTGCCTTTACAGCCTGTATTATCTGTTTCTTCAGGCCTGTTTCTATCAAAATCTCTCCTTCTCTCTCTCTCTCTCTCTCTCTCTCTCTCTCTCTCTCTCTCACACACACACACACACACACACACACACACACAGTAACCAGTAGTGTCCTATAGAATAACCACCATATACTGATAACCCACTTCATGTCGGGCGCTGCTAAACACTTTGCATCCAAACCTCACAAGAGAAAGTATTATTATTCCATTACGTTGATGAGGAAACTAAGACAGAAGCTTTAAGTAACGTAACGAATGCCACACAGCTTGCATAAGGCAGGTCTGGGATTTGAATCAAGGGCCACTGCTTGCCACGCATGCTGACAGAACCAGGACTGAACTGCTTCCTTTGGTGGCAAAGTTGAGACTTGATCAGAGCTCACGGTCGGCAGATGCATGAGACTGGAACGCAGGCAGCTTGCCCCATGCCTCCGCTTCCCCACGGTCACCCAGTCCCAGTGCTCTGGGGCGTGGAGGGACTGGAGGGTGCAACCCCCCAAGCCTGGATGGATGGAGGCACATCTGGAGGGATGCTTCTGGCGAGCGTGCCAGCCCCACCCCCGAGTGCGGACAGGGTGAGGTGTCTATAAATAATCATTAGACTGTGCAGCGATCCTGTGCCCTCGGGCTCCCTGTGCCAGTGGCTGGAGGTAATTGATGAGGCGACAGGGACATGCCAATCCTCCTGCTCTTAGAACCAGGTGTGGTTATTTACAGAAATGTCACTTTCCCAAGCCTCCCTCTCCATCTCTGCCAGAGGCTGGGAGCCCAGCAAATATTAATTTACTGCTGCCCCAGGGCACAAGGCAATGAGCTGCCTGTATGCCCCTGCCTGCAAACGCAGCTGAGGCTCCTGCTCCAGCTGAGGGCGACTTTTCTTTGGGATTTGGAGAGACAGACAGAGAGACTGACCCTGTAAACATCTGCTCCTGTCCAGGTAGACAGAGGTTTTGTGGAAGCACACCAGAAATTATTAAGAACTCAATAAAATCTGGATTTCCCACATTGCCCAGCTCATAGTAGGGAAGGAAATCGACCTCTGCCCCAGACACCAGTAGCTGTGGATTCTGACCCCGAAAGAGCCATCTGCTAGCCCATCAATGTCTGAATCCCAATGTCCACATCTGTAAAATGGGGGCTGGCCTTCCATCACTTGCCAGACCCAAAAGGCTTTTGAAAAGAAAAAGTTAGGGGCTGGCATTGTGGCATAGTGGATAAAGCCACTGTCTCTCTCTCTCTCTCACTGTCCACTCTGCTTGGCAAAAAAAAAAAAAAAAAAAAAAAGCCACTGTCTGCAGTGCTGGCATCCCATATGGGTGCCAGTTCAAGATTCAAGAGCCACCCGGCTGCTCCACTCCAATCCAGCTCTCTGCTATGGTCTGGGAAAGCAGTGGACAATGGCCCACATCCTTGGGCCCCTGCACCCGCGTGGGAGACCCAGAAGAAGCTCCTGGCTCCTGGCTTCGGATTGGCCCAGCTCTAGCCACTGCAGCCATTTGGGGAGTGAACCAGTGGATGGAAGACCTCTCTCTCTCTCTCTCTCTGCCTCTGCCTCTCTGTAACTCTACCTTTCAAGAAATAAATCTTTAAAAACAAAAAGAAAGAAAGAAAGAAAGAAAGAATAAGTTAGATGATGAATTAAGTGATCTGTGTTGTTTGAGAGATCATCATTATCACAGTTGTTATTGCCACTCAGCTCTGTGAGTCCTGTCACAACCAATCCTATAAGCACCACTGTGGGTGCCTGCACTAAGCCTCAGAAAGAACCTTCTCACTGTCCTGTCAGCACTGCCCTGGCCTTGCCAATTGCTGGCAAAAGCAAAGTCGAAATATAGCAAAGAAGTCTGATTTCTCAGGGCACCTGAACTGTGCATGAAAATCGTTCCATTGTAACAAGGTTTACACCAAAAAAACAAAAACAAAAAATCAGTTTCAAAAGTGAATACAATGCCTTGGACATAGGGTCAGGACTGCCTTTCAAGGTTGTTCCAGCCAGCTCGACGGACTCTGCCCAGAGTTCCTGGGGCTCGACGTGTGAAGATGGGAAACTGTCCTGCTCCTCGCTTGCTGAGGATGATGCTGCAAGACCACACCAATCTCCCACCACCAGGGTGCCCACACTCGTCCACGCTGAGCCGGGGGAAATGACAGGTGACTCCCACAGACACACCGGATGTGCCAGCTCTGCAGGGGCACCGCGTGGGCACCCCTGCCCACAGCACCCTCACACAGGGGCTCTCTTCAGTGCCACCTGCCCCTCTGGGGCTCCCAGGGATAAGCACTCACCCTGTAATACGGGAAGGTTGGCCTGCAAGTGGCAGAGCCAGGACTTGAATCCAGCTCTGCTTGCTTCCATAGGACCGAAACATCCTCCCGGCCGGTAACTGCTTCCCGCAGAAGAGGGTCCAGATCCTCAGAGATCCAGTTCCAGTCAGCGGGACTTCATGTGCAAAAGGAACTACATCTCATCCCTTTCATCAGACACTGCTCTCAGCCACGTGGCCCTTTTATGTGTTCACAGTGTGCCCCAAACTGCCTGCAGCGTGAGGAGGAGGCCGGCGGGCCTGACCCGGGTGGCTGGGCTCTCCCATCAGGAGGGGCGCCTTTTCCCCATCTTCAGAAGTGCCAACTCCAAGGTAAAATCAATTGGAGAACGTGTTCAAAACAGCTGCTTCGTTTTCTTTCTTTTCTTAGGAAGAGATGGTTTAGAAGTTGTGCTTGTCTGATTCTGTATCAGGAAGAAAAAGCATAAACCATGATTTTCACAAACCATCACAATAGGGGCCATTTGCAAGAACTTTTTAAATTTAGGGGCCATAATTCCTGCTGAGTGTTTTACATGGATCATCTCAAAGGAACAAGAAATCTGCACAGGGTTCTCCATCCCCATTTCACCGTGAGACTCTGAGGTTCAGAGTGACTGACCAAGGGCATACTACAGAGGTCATGGCTGGGATTCCAATTCCCACAGAGCCCAAAGCCCATCTGGGCTATACAGCCTCAGGGCTTTGTTCTTCAGAACCTACTTTTCTTGGATTAAAAAAAAATGTGGGATATGCAAGCAATGGAATATTGTTCCACCCTCTAAAAGAATGAAGCTCTGATATGTGATATAATATGAATAAACCTGGAAGGCACCATGCTAAGTGAAATAAACCAGACACCAAAGGACAATTCTGTGTAACTCCAATTATATGAAATACCTAGAATAAGCCAGTTCCTAGAGATGGAAAGTAGAACACAGGTTGCCAGGGGTTTTTGGGAAAGGAAAAAGAGGGGTCACTGTTTAATGTGTAGAGTTCCTACTGGGGTGATGACGTTGTGGAATTAAGTAGTGGTGATGGTTGTGGAAAAACTGTGGCATGAGGCTAGCACTGTGGAGCAGTGGGTTAAGTCTCCTGCAGCGCTGGCATCCCATATGGGTCTGGGTTCAAGACCCAGCTGTTCCACTTCTGATCCAGCTCCCTGCTAATGTGCCTGGGAAAGCCCTTGCATCCACGTGGGAGAACTGGAAGAAGCTCCTGGCTTTGGTCTGTCCCAGCTCTGGCCATTGTATTATTTGCAGAGTGAGCCAGCAGATAGAAGATTTCTCTCTCTCTCTCTCTCTCTCTCTAACTCTGCCTTTCAAGCAATACATAAATAAATCTTTTTTTTTAAAAAAAAAAGCAAAAACAAAAACTGTGGTATGATTAATACCACTGGATTATACATTTTAAATAGCTGTTATTGCAGATTTTATTACATATACACTTATATATAATCACAAAAAGATATTTTTAAGTTTTTCTCTGCATATATTATCCAAAATGTATTTCTGTTGCTTACAACTGAGAACCTGAGTGACACACTAAGACGGAAACAGTGCTGTTGGCCACCACAGTGATGACCACCCCAAATCACCCTGAGAGACACAAAAACCACACAGATAAACAAAAGCTACAGAGTGAACATTTACTTCTGTAGAAACCCAATTTGCACATTCTTTGGCAGGGATCATCAAAGGGTATCCATGCAGAATGGGAAGTTGAGTTTTGGAAGCATCCAAGGGGGATGTTTTATCTAACAGAATCCTTTTCTATGTTAAACAGAAAAATCTGCCAGAAACAGAAACTCTGATTGTAGTTCTTCCAGCCTGCATGAGCTCAAACTCAATAATAGTCCCATCAAGTGCTGCATCAGGGAGCCCCAATGTCACCGAGCTCACCAGGCACAGGGTGGTATTCAGGATGGACAATGCTCTCCCTAGGACAGCAGCCTAAAGCTCACCATGGCACATGGAGAATCTTAAGTCCTTAGCTCTTTAGCCTGGCTGCTAAATTCTCTGTCCTTGGTACTGGGCTAAGCAAGTAAACCAATCCTAGCCAAAACTCCAGCTTGTTACTTCAAAATGTCCCAGTATCTCCAATCTCCGCCATTCCCAGGCCAATGACCAAGTTCATGGTCATCTCTCACCTAGTCCAGGCCAGTAGCTTCCCAACTGCCCTCATTCCCTTATCAAGTATTCACTGAGAGCTAATCCTGTACTAGGCACATTCTAGACCCTGGGAATAAATGAGTGAATGAAAGTCGTGAGTTCCCTGGCCCTCAGGGATCTAAGTTTCTGTGAACACCAGAGCTCAGGGTCACTTGTTCACAGCTTGCTAGCACCCCAAGGAGTCCCCTTTTCATGGGAAATTGACTTCAGGCACAGTGAACTCTTAGAAGAGGTAGAGCTTATCCATTTCTCATGGGAAGTGTAGCCTCTTCTGGAAGCAAAAAAAAATTATTCATTGTAGCTATCCCATTGCCAGGCAACCTAGAAGGAGCCCCTGCTGTCACTCCCTTGCCAGTGCCACCCATCTCCAGCCCCATCTCCACCAGTGGCCCCAGACTCATCCAGCTTGCCCCCTTGCCTTGACATGTAGCTCTGGCTAACTGCGGCGCTTCCTCCACTGCCTACCCAGAAAGCTCTCAGATGTCAGAGAGAGCATCTGTGGGCACTCAATGCCAGGATTCTCCTGCTGAGACCTCTACATGTCACCCCATACACATACAGAATCGTACATTGGGTGGAAATACATTTGCTGCTCTGAGGGGCCTGCTACATTGTGTTTTCCGTGATCTATTTCTTTTTTTTTTTCTTTCTTTTTTTTTTTTTTTTTTTTTTTTTTGACAGGCAGAGTGGACAGTGAGAGAGAGAGAGACAGAGAGAAAGGTCTTCCTTTGCCGTTGGTTCACCCTCCAATGGCTGCCGCGGCCGGTGCGCTGCGGCCGGCGCGCTGCGGCCGGCACACCACACTGATCCGAAGGCAGGAGCCAGGTGCTTCTCCTGGTCTCCCATGGGGTGCAGGGCCCAAGCACCTGGGCCATCCTCCACTGCACTCCCTGGCCACAGAGCAGAGAGCTGGCCTGGAAGAGGAGCAACCGGGACAGTATCCGGCGCCCCAACCGGGACTAGAACCCGGTGAGCCGGCGCCGCTAGGCTGAGGATTAGCCTAGTGAGCCGCAGCGCCGGCCAGTGATCTATTTCTTTGACACACTGAAATAGCAGTTCCTTGAATTCAGGATCCGTGCCGTAGAGAAGGTAACCAGAGAGTGTTTGTGGAAGGCACCAGATTGAAGCAGAGACACCCAAGTGTTTTCCCACCAGGGAGCCTTAGCACAGGGCTGCTCCCTCAGCCGAGGGATGGTCTTCCCATTGTTCCAAATGACTGCCTCTTTATTCTGTAGGGGTCAACCTCAATTTTGCCTCCTTGTAGACCCAGTATCAAATGCTATTTTTTCCATATGCACCTGTTCTTTTTCTCTACAGAATTTTCTGTAAATTATAACTTCAAATTTATGGTCTATTCCCCCCTACTTGATAGTAAATTCTGTGACACATGGAACAATGTCTATTTTAATCACACAGTGCTTTTACTGCATGTATACACTATATTAAGTGCTCAGTATGCATGGAAGGCAGAGGAGGTGGGAGACAGAAGAACAAAAAAGAAGCAAGGGGAGAGGGAAGGAGGAACAGAGGAAAAAACCGAAGTATTAGCAAAGAGCCAGATTTGGCTGGCCTTCCGCTGGAGCTGGCGTTGTTCAGACATATCAGAGGCGCCTGGCTCCCCTGAGAGTGAACACTTTTCAGTTGTTCCCTTTCAGGGACAGCAGGAAGCTGAGGAGGTGCAGCCACAGCTGCGTCCTGGGCAGGAGCCCACCCCTGCTGCCATTGCCCTCCCTGGAATCTCAGTCCAATGTCACAAACCTCCTCTGATCCCAGTTTCCCACTGGAAAATGAGTGTCCTGGGCTGCATTGGTGACCTCTACCCAGCAGACCACATCGCATGGTCCTGAGAAAAAGTTAAACTACCCAAAAGGCAGGGATTAACTTCCTGTCTGTCTGCCTACGCACAGAGAAGGGAGTGGGCGTGGCAAAGGAGCTTAATCTTCAAAGCTTCCTTAAAGGGAAGCATATCAGGCCCAGAAGAAATGCAGACAATGAGTTCAATGCTTTCTACCCCAGCACCAGCCCCAGCCCTGCAAGCAGTGGTTCTCCATCTTGTAGTACCTTGGAACCACCTGGGCAGTTTTCCAAATCACTGATACCTAGAGCCCCATCCCAGGCCTTCTGATTGAACCTGCCTGGGTATTGAGACATGGTGATATTCAGAGGCACCCCAGATGACTCTGAAAGGCAGCCAGGGTTAGGAGTCACTCTCTGGCAGGAGTACTGGCTCTCTCAGGTTCTAAGTGACTCAAAGGGATGTGACTACCAGCTCTGCCACCCAATATTATTGTAACCTGGCAGGGATAAAAAGCCACTGGCCACCTAAGCACCTGCTGCTAAACCACCTGGGGCAGGCAACACTTGAGGCATAGTAGGTTCCAAGGCTCTACTAACTGGCTCCCAGCAAGCAGACAGGATTGAGTCTGTGGAGCTGACTGTTACAAAGCAGTGTGGAGGCAGGCACTCCCTTGGAAAGTGAGCTTACAAGAACCATCCCCTTGTGGCGGCTTTGGCTCCACCCTTCCTCTTGATGCCAATCCTCCCTGTGGCCACCCCACCTCAGGACACCTGGGTCAGAGCCTTCCACGGGACAACTCTCCAGCCAGTTCTCCCTAGTCCTGCAAGTAGGAAATGGACTTCAAGCCTTGTGGTTTATTCTAAATATAATCCTCATTGTTTCAGAATAAACATTTGTGAGTACAGAAAATTCATCATCAGATCTATGTTCAGAGAGAGCAGTGACAGTGGGGTTTTTATTAGTACCATAATATCTTCCAGGCCACAAACTTTTACTGCATTTCTTCTCAGTACCAGTCGCTCAGTTAAGGGCAGGAAAAGTCTTTAAATGAATCAAATAGACTGGTAAACAGACCCCATGTGCAAAGTGAGAATGTGAGCAAGGGGCCATGGAGGATGGCTCTGATGGGGTGGGGAGGACTCTCCAGGGACAGGGCCAGCGTGGACAGAGGCTGCTCTCACCAACACGAGGGGTAGCCTCACTGAGAGCTGTCGTGGAGTCGAGTGTGGGGGGAGAGCAACCTTAATAACCAACGCTTATCCAGTGTTTCCTGTGTGGCTGGCACTGTCCTTGGGGTGCATGTGCATTCATGCAGTCAT
Source organism: Oryctolagus cuniculus (assembly GCF_051225735.1). Taxonomy (NCBI): domain Eukaryota; kingdom Metazoa; phylum Chordata; class Mammalia; order Lagomorpha; family Leporidae; genus Oryctolagus; species Oryctolagus cuniculus. The sequence continues at coordinate 54,526,458 of NC_142867.1, read as the reverse complement.
TCATTCACTTCTCAAAGCAGCCAAACAGTTAAGATCATCATTCCTGCTTTATAGACGGGAAAACCAGGTCACCACGGAGTGTGACTGCCCAGAATCACCTAGCGAGTCCAAAGCCAAGATTCATCCAAGGCAGGCTGGCTCCAGAGCAGACACTCTTAACTTCCATGTTCCACTACCTTTTGTGATAGATTATTGGAGAAGGCCAGGCATAAAGAGACTGGATGTTGTCATATAGTGCAAAGGGAACCAGTGGAGAATTTTGTATCAGAGACTGTACATAAAGACTGAGGTGAAGGCGATGTTTAAGGACAGAAATAAACACGGGAAGATTGGTTGTAGAAGAGAAAGAAATATCTGTATTAGGAACATCGAAGAAAGCATGGAAAGTCAGCAAGATGGTAGAACAGGAGGCCTCCATCTCCACTACCCACCCGCTCCCAACAAAAACTCAGTTAGCCCCCATCTTCAGGCAAGAATACCAGCCTGCAAGGCTGGAACCCCACAGAACCTAGAAAAGCCAGGATCCATCAGTGCCAGGGCCAGTTCCCTTTGACTCTTCTGCCCCTCCCACAAACCAGCAAAGGGTCACACACGGAGACTCCTGGACCCCTGGTTTCCAAAGTGGGAAAGTGAGTTGGAGGTAGACATGCAGCTTCCCTACCATTCTAGGACTTGGCAGAAGGCTCAGTCCTATCTGGTTCCAGTGGGAACATCAGGCATACTAGAGGGGCTAGACTGCTCAGGACCTGTTAGAAACAAAGAACAGGCTGGGGCTCACAGGGACTGGGATCCTGGCAGTTGCTCTGCAGATTGGCCAACAGCAGCACCACAGCAGAGAAATGTGCCATGCTGCAGGAAACATGGTCCGTTGGTACTCCAGGTTGGAATCCTTGGCCCCAGCCCAGGTACTCCAAGTTAAGTCTTCCTGAGGCCCCATTTCAGAGAAGTGAAGGGGTGACGCCAGCTTGACACAAGTAGCCAAGCAACAGCTCCTATCAGTCAGAATCTCACCTAAGGACCCCACTCAGGCAGACAGACATCCACCTCTGTGGATTCAGGAGAAACACATGAGCTAAACCTGCTTGTCTCAGGCCATTCATCTCAGCCAAAAACCTACCCCAAGGCTCTCCCATAACAGGGAGGGAACCCTGCATCCTGGATGTAAATCTGGCATTTGAATTAATGTACCCTAGTGGCTGGTTAGAACTGGGGCTCTGCAGTAGAGTCAAGATCGCCATGCAGAGGTCTGAATTGAACAGGAAGTAGTCAAGGAGAGAGTGTGACAGAGTCAGCTCTGGGCATGCTGAGCTTGGGTGTCTGAGAGGCACCCAGTGGGGATACAGACAGGCTGCATGGACCTCCACAGTGGGTGTGGTCAACAGCATTGTATGAGCATAAAGGGGGGGGGGGAGAATGAGTGCTGCAATGGTCCCTGTCTCTCCCCACACCTCTGAGTATTTCTCTACAAAACGAGTTAATAACATCCATCACATATCAAATTCTCCAAGGTACTGCAATATTCATTTTTGACTAAAACTCAGCTATTTCTCCATAGGCAGGTAAAGTTAGATTTTTTTTCTTCCTAAAGAAACCTTTTATTTCAGGAGTATAAATTTCATAAGTACAACTTTAGGAATATGGTGATTCTTCCCACCATACCCACCTTCCCACCCCTACTCCTCCTACTCCACCTCCTCCTCCCTCTCCTATCCCCAGTCCCATTCTCCATTAAGATTCATTTTCAATTAACTTTATATACAGAAGACCAACTCTATACTAAGTAAAGATTTCAACAATGTGCATAGACACAAAAACTGTTTGAGAACAAGCTTTACAGTTAATTCTCATAATACAACTCATTGAGGAGAGAGGTCCTTCATGGAAAGTTAGTGCACCGTGATGCCTGTTGTTAATTTAACAGTTAACACTCTTATGTTTGATGTTAGTGATCACCCAAAGCTCTTGACATGAGCTGCCAAGGCTATGGAAGCCTTTTGAATCCACAATCTCCATCAGTATTTACACAAGTCCATAAGCAAAGTGGAAGCTCTCTCCTTTCAGAAAAAAGTACATCCTTCTTCGAAGGCCATTCCATTCTGCTGGGGTCTCATTCACAAAGATCATTTATATAGAACATTTTTTTTTTTTGCCACAGTGTCTTGGCTTTCTATGCCTGAAATGCTCTTATGGGCTTTTCAGCCAGACCAAAATGCCTTAAGGGCTGATTCTGAGGTCAGAGTGCTGTTTAGAGGGATTGTCACTCTATGAGTCTGCTGTGTATACTGCTTCCCATGTTGTAACATTCTCTCCTTTTTAATTCTATCTATTATTATTACCAGACCTTTGACCTGATCCCTTTAACACTTAATCCTATCTATATAATCACTTTAACAGCTAATATGGTCACTTTAACACTTAAGATGGTATTTTTACCATCCAGCTTAATGGGATTTGGGGTCCCATGGCAAGTTTTTTTTTTTTTTTTGACATGCAGAGTTAGACAGTGAGAGAGGGAGAGAGAGAGAGAAAGGTCTTCCTTTCCATTGGTTCACCCCCCAAATGGCCACTACTGCCGGCTCGCCGTGGCTGGTGCACTGCCTGGATCTGAAGCCAGGAGCCAGGTGCTTCCTCCTGGTCTCCCATGCGGGTGCAGGGCCCAAGGACTTGGGCCATCCTCCACTGCACTCCCTGGCCACAGCAGAGAGCTGGACTGGAAGAGGAGCAACCGGGACGGAATCTGGCGCCCCAATCGGGACTAGAACCCGGGGTGCCAGTGCCACAGGCGGAAGATTAGCCAAGTGAGCCGCAGCACCGGCCAGAAGTTTTTAAACTGTACCCCTTAGATGTAAGTCCATAAGAATGAGATTTACAAATCAAACTCTTCATTTAATTTCTCTGCAACTGTGGTTGCTGATGTTAAGTTATGGGGTAGGCATTGTGGTGCAGCAGATGTTAAACTACTGCTTGGGACACCTGTGTTCCATACCAGAGTGCCTGGGATGGAGTCCTGCTTCTGCTTCCAATCCAGCTTCCTGCTAATGTCGACCCTAGAAGGCAGCAGATGATGGCTCAATTACATGGGTCCCTGACACCCACATGGGATACCCGGATAGAGACCCAGGCTCCTGGTTTCACCCTGGTCTGGGCCCAGTTATTGTGAGCATTTGGGGAGTAAGCCAGCACATGGAAAGGCAATCTCTCTTCCTCTCTCCCTCCCTCCCTCTCTCTCTCTCTGTCTCTCTGTTTCTCTCTCTGTGTACATGGGAGCACACACACACCCTCTCTCTCCCCCCTTCTCTCTCTTTCAAACAAAGGAAAAAAAATAATTAAACTTTTTAGAAAGATGTAAAGTTATTCTGATCTGAAAGACACAATTGCCTAATACCATCATAACCGGTCAACTTAAGAATGCAGGAGGCCAGCAGCATTATTTCCAAGCTCATTTCTGAGAGCTGAAATCATCCCAGTGGTCTGGGGCCTGTCGAGCAGTTTGCTGAAGTAGCAGAACTCTTTTACTGCTACTATAGATTCAGGTCGAGACATCTTAGCCAAAGTAATAGCCACAGAATATCAATGACCTCCAGGTTCTCACTAACTTTCCTGTCATTGTTAAAGACAGGGGTACCAGCTTTTCTGAAGCAGGAGACATGCCTCACCATTTGCTTTAACTCCAAAAGCCTACCCCAAGAAAGCCACTTCCTTCTAAACTGGCCTCTGAGCCATTCCATTTCTTTCCCATTACCTATCCCTTCAGTCACCACTCACCACACCGGGGACACCAATCCACCATAGGCATGCCATGGAAAACACATGGTATTCCACCCTGAACCACAAAATCTTGTTATGTGCTCAGTCTGACATCTCCCTCTTCTTGTTTATTTTAGTTGTTAAAAATCTCAGGGGGGTAGAAAAAGCTAAAGTTCTATTGGGTGGATATTGCAACAACCACTATCCAATGAGCCACTCATCCCCGTTTGTAGGGGGCAGCAAAATGCCCAGCTAAGAGACCCAGGGACAGCTCAAGGAGCTAAGCGGTCCTCTTGGATGCCACTCTAAAGAGGGCTGGCTGGCTTGGCTGACAGTGGACACCTTCTGTCCCTTGATGCTTTTTCTTTTTTTTTCTTCCTGTTGTAGCTCCTCAGCCCTAGACTTCTGGCCTCCAGACTTCTTTTACAAGTCAGAAAACCACCTGTGAATGTACGGCCGTCCTGGTACCTGAGTTTCAGTTCCTATCAGCTCTGCCACTGTGATTCTTTCCCGAGACAGTGAAAAATAAGGAGATGTAGGACAGTCTTCCCAGACTTGGCGGTTATTTCATTGGGAACCATCAGCACAGCACTGCACTGAAATTGCCCTTACGTCTGTGCCTGTCTCCCGCCCCAAAGGGTGAGCTCCTTGAAACTGAACACGGTCTTGTTCATGGTCACGCAGCAGCATCTTCCATAGAGTCTATTGCTGGGTGAGGACTCTCCAAGTGCACATTGAATAAACAAGTGGAAGCTGCCCTGGGGGCTGGTGCCAGTGACAGAATCCTTAGGCTAATAGAGGAAGCTTTCACCATCAGCTGCTATTTTTAATGAAATGCAGAAGATACCAGGCCCCACTGTCTGCATGCAGCAATCGTCAGATCAATGCCTTCTTGGCATGAGAAGAGAGCTTTCTTGGATACTAAAATATTCTAACCACAGTTGGTCACCCACCAAAAAGTGTCTAAACCTTGGCAGATGAGTTCATTTCTTCCACTAAACTTTTATTGAGTCTTCCAGTGCTTGATTAATTAGTCTTACCATTCACTAGGTGAGTTGAATGTCATTACCCCATTTGCTGGGGAGGAACCTGAGCTCTGGAGGGTGAAATGCCCTGCACAAGGTCCTGTGTCATCTCGCGGTAAGGCAGGGACCTGACCCCAGTTCTGCCCACCCTATTCCTGTATTACCTTGCTGCCTTTCTACTACATAGCGTGTTCTCAACTCCCAAAAAGCAAATGTGGTACACTGAGGGAGCTCTGTCTTCCCACCCCATGAACTCTAGGCTCCTCTAGTCCCAAGCAGAAAATCAGTGGTAAGGAGGAAAAAGGACCATGAACCACTGAAAACATGTCTAAAGCCCTAGAGCCTCTTCTAAGATCTAAAACTGTGTGCAATTGTCTAAATTAAAATCAATATGCTGCTTGGCTGGAAGACTGCACAATTGTTTTTGAAGCTGGGTGTATTATGCTCTAAATGTTTAATCTGGCAGAGGCCATAAAAGACGAGTTCCAGGCCATTTGGAGCTTATATTGTGAACAAGATGGTCTGGGAGGCAGTGAAAACTTAAAAAAAAAAAAGACAGCAATCTCTGCAGAGTGGCACAGACAAATTGATCTGGTTCTGTCATGGATGCGAGGCAGCCACTGGGGTGAAAGAGCCTCTCTTGTTGACAGGAGAAAGCCAGTGATAGGAGCAAGTGATCAGCCATCACGTCTTGCTATCTAATGCTGAAGAATTCTTAAATCTCAGGCAAAATCAATATGTCTAAGGCCGTCATGCTGGTTCATGGCACCAGACGGCCAAGAAGCACAATCCTATCCTCCAGATGTTAAGTGATGACCATTTAGCAGGCACTGCAGCCCCAGCCTAAAGCACTTCATGCCCTGAATGGTAAAACCATCCTCCCCAGCCATAGCTTGCAGCTGGACATAAGCACACACCCAGTCTCAGCAAGGACTCCCCTGTTGTCGGCTTCCCAACTGAGGAAGCAGGTGCAGGATGTGGTCCAACGCTCATGCTGCCGTGTGGACTCAAACCCTAGCTTTTCTTTCTGCTCAGTACACGGCTCTTCCTAACCTCTCTGGGCCTTCTCTTCCTCATCTCTTCTATGACTCATAGAAATAGGAGTGCTCATCCACCGGAATTATGATGAGAGTTAAATGACATAGTTGGCATGGTCTCCGGTACTTAGTAAGTGCTCACTAAATGTTAGCTGCTATTATTAAGGTTGTCAGCGTATAAGGAGCGTGAACAATGGTTAACAATACTTAAATGCCAGACTAGGTCACAACCTGGCCTTTTGTCTCTGTGTATTAGGGTGCATGCTTGGCAAAGGGTGGTATCTGGCATCTTCCAGTTACTTTCTGGTCTAGAGAGAACCATGAGGGCTTCCAAGCAGGGCAGAACCTCAGCTGTAACGTGAGCTCACTGAAATATACCCAGGGTTTATTGTGTTGAAACTTCTTTCTGGAAATATATCCAGAGTGTAAGAACCATCACAGTTTTTAACTTTGTTACATGCCAGGCATATGGGTCAAGTACTTCACAAGGACCCACACTGAATTCTTATGCTTCTGAAAACACACCAGGTCACAGAGAGGGTGGGAAACTTGCCCACCGTCACACAGCAATCTTGGAAGCAAGCAGAAACCACAGTTTTTCCAAATTCAGATTTCTAAATTCAATCTTCTTTCCATGACATCACAGCTATACCTTTAATACCAGAAGCATAAATAAGGTTGCAAAAGAAATGTTGAGTTTTCTTAAGAAAACCAACAGTTTTTAAGAGTCTATAAAATTACTTTCATCTAACCCATCTGTCCACAGAAACTTACTGTATTAATTATAAATGTTGTTACCTGTTCATTGAACAGAGAACAAATATGCAAAATTACTACTTGCTATGCTGTGTTACACCAACTGCATCATGCAGTGTCTCACTGAGGGACAACACTGTGTAGTAGAAACTACAGGGGCTGAAGTCAGAAAAACTGGTTTAAATCCTGACTACAGTGCTCAAGCTCTGTGGCCATAGGCAAGAGCTTAATTTCAATGGACCTCAATTTCTCATATCAAAAGCAGTCATCAGTTGCAATAATTGCAGGATTATTGGGACAATTCGAAGAGATAAGACACATCAGGCACCTAGTACTCAGCCTGACACCCAGCAGGCACTCATAACAGGAAGTAATCACCATTCCTGGGACATAACGACACTTCCCCCAAATATCCCCAAGTCGAGCACATTTCCCCTGACACAGCAGCCTGATAACCTGGCAACTCCACTTCCGGGAATCCAGCCCACAGAACCACGTCTGAGAAACACACGTGCACACAATGAATGGCCTGACTTACAGAATTGCTCGCAATGGTGGGAATGGAAAGCAACCTACACATCCATTGAAAAAAGAATGGAAAAATACATTAAGATTTATCTATACCAGGGCAAACTCTTCCGTAAAGAGCCAGATAGCATATTTTAGGATGTGTGGGCCATATGGTCTATGTCACAACTATTCAGCCTTGCTTTGTAGTATTAAATCAGCCACAGACAACATGTCAAAAAAATGGAAGTGGTTGTGTCTTAAAAAAAAACCTTGCAAAAACAGATGGAAGGCCAGATCTGTCCTCAGGGTTTGATAGATGTGACTGAATACTATGCAGTCATTAAAAAACCAAACCCAGTTGGACTACATGTATTTACACAGAAAGATATCCCCAATGACTACTTCTTTAAGTCTCATTGTCAAAGACAAGAAAGGCAATAAAAATTGTGGAAAGAATATGAACCAGCAATTTATAAAAGAGAAAATTCCAATAACCTCTTTAAAAAGCTGCTCAACTATCGGATAAAACTTTCCTGAATGCAAACCACAACCAAAAGATCCTATTTTCACTCCTCAGATCCAGTGTTGCTGATGCTGCAGAGAACTGAGTACCTCCCGACACTGCTGCAAGAAGGAGGAGCGAGCACAACCACTTCGGAAGGTTCTCGGGCAGACTCTATTAAGACTGAAACTGTGCGTACCCTCTGACCCAGTGTTTCCTCTTCCAGATCTCTACCCAGGGAACCTCCCTACGTGGCCTGCAAGAAGACTGGATAAGGAAGCTCACTGAAACATTCCAGCATCAAGAAATTGAAAATGACCTAAAGGTCCACCTATAACAGAATGGAAAAATATGCAGCAGAATGCAACTCCGCAATTTAAAAAAACCAAATCTATGTTTAAAACGTAGATAGATCTCAGAAATGCAATGCCAAGTCTCAGAACAATTCTTATGGTACGATACAATTTTTGCAACAACACGGAGGCAAAAACAAGCAATATTATGTTTTTACCACAGGTACATGTACGTGTGTGCAAAGTCATTTAAAGTAAAATCTGAAAGGATACACACTGAACTTAAAAGTAAATATCTTAGCAGTGAGCATTTGGCTTCACAGGTAAGACATCTGCATCCCCGGGCTGGCGTTCTGATGTAGCAGGTAAAGCTGCCATCTGCAACGTCAGCATCCCATACAGATGTCAGTTCGTGTCCCAGCTGCTCCACTTCCGATACAGCTCTCAGCTAATGGCCTGGGAAGGCAGCAGAAGATGGCCTAAGTCCTTGGGCCTCTGCACCTACCTGGGAGACCTGGAAGAAGCTCCAGTCTCCAGGCTTAGGATCGGCACAGCTCCAGTCGTTGCGGCCATTTGGGGAGTGAACCAGAGGATGGAAGATCTCTCTCTCTCTCTCTCTCTCTCTCTGTGTGTGTGTGTGTGTGTGTGTATGTGTCTCCCCCTTTCTCAGTGATTCTGACTTCCAAATAAATAAATATTAAAGAAAGATACCTGCATCCCTTATTGAAGTGTCTGGGTTCATCCCAGTTCCACTCCTAATTCCAGCTTTCTGCTAATGCAAGACCCTGGGAGGCAGCAGGTGATGGCTCAACTGGTTGGTCCCTGCCACTCACATGGGAGACCTAGACTGTGTCCCCAGCTATTGGCTTCTAGCTTCAGCAAATACATACATTTGGGGAATGAGCCAGTAGATGGGAACTCTGTCTCTATATATCTCAGTAAATTATAAAAGAGTAATTATTGGGGCTGGTGCTGTGGCATAGTAGGCCAAGCCTCTATTGGCAATGTCAGTATCCCGTATGGGAGCTGGTTCATGTCTGAGCTGCTCCACTTCTAAGATCTAGCTCTCTGCTATGGCATGGGGAAGCAATGAAAGATGGCCCAAGTGTTTGGGCTTCTGCACCTGTGTGGGAGACCAGGAAGAAGCTCTTGGCTCCTGGTTCCAGATTGGCCTAGCTCTGGCCGTTGTGGCCATTTGGGAAGTAAACCAGTGGATGGAAGATGTCTCTTTCTGTCTCTCCCTCTCTCTGTCTGTAACTCTACCTCTCAAATAAATAAATAAAATGCTTTTTTTTAAAAAAAAAAAAAAGAGCAGTTATCTCAATCATAGAGATGAAGAGGTGGTAGTCAAAGGGGACTTTAGCTTTACCTACAATGTTCTAACTTCTATAAAACTCTACCTGTGAATTATCCTATAAGCAAGATTAAGGTTAACCAAAAAGATGTTCACTATATAGTAATTGGATAACTAGTTTACAAAAGCACAGATATTGTAAAGTGCTATTTTAAGATTGTTAGATATCATTCATGCTTGCATGTGTGTGCAAGCATAGGGGGCAGGGTAAGTAAGAAATAGTTAACAGGATCACATGGTTGTGGGTGGAGCTGAGAGCCCAAAGAGGATTGTTCCCTGCGCACTTGCACAGCATGCAGTGTGGCCTAGAAGCCACCCTGGAGCTGGGCTGCTCAGGTTCATCCCAGCGGTGCCACTTCAGGGCTGCATGGTCACAGGAAAGACAACCCGTTTTCTTACGTGAAAAATCGGGCTTATGTTGTCTAACACGGTGTTTACTATGTAAGTATTTTAGATATGTTACCTTATTGCAACCTCATCTCAATCATGCGAGGTAGGATCACATCCCCATTTTAGAGATGAGGAAACTGAGGAACAAAGAGGTTGAGAGACTTGCTCAGAGTCACAATTCCGGAATGATACAGAGCTGGCTCCTGATGCCAGAGTCTTGAGTCACAACCACTACTCTACTCTAAGCAAAACTTACTGTTATTTTCACTCTGTATAATATGAGGGGACTTCAGAAAGGTTGTGAGAAAAATGGAATTAAAAGATGAATTTATTTTAGTGTGAAAAATTTTGAGATCCAAGCATAATTTTTTCATAACATATTTTTATGAACTTTTTGAAGCTTCTACATATGTTGAAATATACGTATGTTTTGTAAGTCTTCGAATTTTGTATTTTAGAATACATCCATGTAGATGTGTGTGTGTGTGTGTGTGTGTGTGTGTGCTAGCTTCCTATAGCTGCTCTGACAAGTTATTACCAACCTAGTACTTAAAGCAGAATTATTTTCTACATTGATGGAGATCAAAAGAAGTCTAAAGTCAGGGTGCTGGCCAGGCTGGAAGTGAATCTACATCCTTGCCTTTTCCAGCTTCCGGGAGCCACCTGCATTCACTGGCTCATGGTCCCTTCCTCCACCTTCAAAGCACATCTCGCAACCCTGGTGCACCACAGCTCCTTTTTCTGACACTGGCTGCTCCTACACCATCTCACAAGCATCTTGTGACTGCATTGGGCCTATTTGGACACTGCAGGGTGATCGTCCTAGAGCAAGACCATCAATTTAACCACATCTGCGACATTCCTTTTGTCTTGTAAAGTGACAGATTCACAGGTTCCAGGGATTAAGATGTGGACCTCCTTGGGGGCCACTATTCCATCTACTGTATGTGACTGTATGTGTCTATGTGTGTATGTGTATACAGGCATACATAACACATGTACACTCATAGG